>NC_059559.1:1346434-1646434 GCF_905220415.1 Colias croceus | reverse complement strand
TGCCTTCATGATAATTACGAATAATTTCTTGTTGCCTAAGATATTCCTTGACGTTTTCTAATTCTATTTTAGCTATGAAAACTTTCATGCAAGAGCTTTTAAAGGAGAATGGCGAAACTGGGCCTAACTGTTACAGAAATCATAATATATTTAAAATTCATTATGCAATTTTTAGTAATTCTTGGTAAAATATTTACTTCTGATTCTATGGGAAAACAAATCTTTGAAAAAAAAGATAATGTGTTCACTACCGGCATTGTTATTTAGATTTCTATGACTACCGGTCTTATCAAGCAGAGATTGTCAGTGTTGTCAGGAGTAAAAAAGTCGAATATATCGATTAATACGAATGAATGTCTATATTTTATTTTTAATTTTATTGAATTCAAATGCTTTATAAATCAGAAGCAAAACTTAACTTATTTTTAACACATATCTTAATTTATTTAGATCATTCTATAAAATAAAAACATGTTTTACTTAATCAATAATAATTATAACATTTTTATTTAGGTAGCTGGCCATTAATAAAATGTCAAATTATTAATCATAATTGTGTCAGTGATGAGTGATTTGTTTATGTTTGTTGTTTGACATTTGAGTGAAGTTTTAGGCCCTTCTCCCATTACGATACGCATAGGCGATTCAAGTATCCTGCAAGTCTCGGAGACTAGTCGCCGCGGAGTATCTCACATACATTTTTATGTAGGCTCGCACACTACGCTACTGGTATCCTACACGTCCGCGACTAGTATAGCACTACTCACCGTGTCGGTCGCTTTTGCATCGCGTCTCGACTCTCGCGCGTATCTCTTCGTTAGAAAGATAAAAATATCTAATCATCATGTTGTAGTTCTCGTTCGGCTACAAAAACTCTACAATTTATGTTTCTTTCAATATATGGATGAATCCAGTACTTCTTACTCTTACGTCGGCGTCTTCTATTTCTATAAAAAAGAAAAACTGCAAGAGCTTCTTCGTCACTGGAATTGCTGATTGCTCGACATAACGACGTAACTGTTGTTGCAATAAATAAATGAATTATTATTATTATAACGTCGGTCCACAAAAACGAGGCACAATAATGTTGAATTTAGTCATTTTTCAGTCGCATAATATGCGAGCATCGGGTAGCCAGCAAATATCTAAGTAGTATTCTACGCGAGTATCGTATTCTAGAAGTATCGTACCTAATGGCAGAAGGGCCTTAGTAACGTTATATTCAAAATTGATCTTAATCAATATCCCAATATCTCTGCTATCCCATAGAAAAGATCTATAATTATTATATTCATAGAGTCTGTATATTTTTATCTATTTAATCACCCATAAATCATCAGTGTAACGATCAGGCCCAGAGTCCTATGGGAGCTTGCCATTCTCCTTTTCTTGTAATATTGGGACTATTTTGTACATACCTAACGGAGGGTTAATAAGTATACCGGTCTTTATTTTAGGGTTTACATGTTCTTTAATAGCATTGATTAAATCTGTTTCTAAATTTGATTCTGATAATTGTATAGATATCCTGGAATGAGTATCGAACGGTTTGGTAACTATTGCACGTTTCTTTACATCACTAACAATATTTAAAACTAACTGGCGATGAAATTTATTTAAGGGCTCAAAGGATATAGGTATTTCAAGGATTGGGTTTTCATTACAGGTATGGGCGGTCATGGTACTTTCGGAGTCGTCGGCTACAGATACTTTGGATGTATTGCCTACTATTGAACTTATCTCTTCGTTAAAGATTTCCACACGAGATAGAGCGTCGGCGTTTGTGTTCTTTTTGCCGGGCTTATAATGGGTAGTAAAATCAAACTCGCTTAATTTTAATCTCCATCTCGTTAGTCTAGAATTTGGTTCCTTCAGACTCATAACCCACTGTAATGGTTTATGGTCCGTTAAAATTTTAAATTTACGGCCAAAAAGATATGGACGAAAATACTTAGTTGCCCATACTATGGCTAACAATTCCTTTTCAATTGTGCTATAATTTACTTCGCTATCATTCAAAGTACGAGAAGCGTACGCTATTGGTTTGTCGGATCCTATGGGTCCTTGTGAAAGTACTGCACCTATTGCAAAATTAGAAGCGTCAGTTGTCAGTAAAAAGTCCTTGTCAAAGTCAGGATATATTAAAATAGGATCATTAGTTAAAAGTGTCTTACATCGTTCGAAACTGTTAACGTAATCTGAGTCAAAAGTAATTTTCTTTCCCTTTTTTAAACATTGAGTTAATGGTTTCGTGATCTTAGCAAAATCGGGAATGAATTTTCGGTAGTAGCCTACTAAACCCAGGAATGATTTTATTTCTTTAGATGTTTTAGGGATAGGGAATTTTTGAATTGCCGAAATTTTATCGGGATTAGGTTTTATTCCTTCTTCAGTTATTACATGTCCTAGATATGCCGTCTCGTGTTTTAAAAATTCTGATTTGTCAAGCTGAATTTTAAAGTTAGATTCACGTAATCTTTGGAAAACTTTTTCTAGATTTATTATATGTTCCTGTAATGAAGTTGAAAAGACAATTATATCGTCGAGATAAACCAAGCAAATGACATTTTGAAGTCCTTTAAGGATATTATCCATAACTCTTTGGAACGTGGAGGGACTATTTTTTAAGCCCATTGGCATTCTGAGAAATTCATATTTGCCGTTTTCTACACTGAAAGCGGTTTTATGTATATCCTCCTCCGACATTTCCACCTGATAGAAACCTGATGCTAGATCTAAGGTTGTGAAATATTGACATTTCCCTAATTTGTCAAGAATATCATTGATGTTAGGTATGGGATATTTGTCGTCGATTGTTTTTTCGTTAACCTTGCGAAAATCAATGACTAATCTCCATTTCTGCTTCCCCGAGGCGTCCATTTTTTTAGGGACAATCCAGATCGGAGAGCTCCAGGCAGATTCCGATGGTCTAATTATGCCCTGACTTAGCATTTTTGAAATTTGGTCTTTTACCTCATCACGCAAAATATATGGATAACGGTAGCTTTTTGTATGTACGGGGACCTCATCATGTGTACGGATTTTATGTTTAATTTTGTTCGTAAAAGACAAAGATTCTCCTTCTATATAAAAAACGTCTGCATATTTACTACAAAGTGCTGTTAAATTGGCTTTTTCCTCCTCATTTAAATGGTCTATTCGCAAACGTGAAATAACGTCACTGGCACGGTTTGAAGATTCTTGTGAAAATTCGGAATTAAAAATAGTTGCTTCTGTCGGATGTTCTAATGAAAAAATTATGTCATTATTAGTATGATTGGTTACCTGAACTATGGCTTTATTATTTTTAACTGTAGTTAAACATTCACTTATAATGCAATTGCAAATTATTTGTTCTGGCACTAAAACTTCACCATCCGCGGCGTTTATTGGTAATCTAAGAAGTAAAGAGGTTTCACTTGGAATAATCTTTTCATACAAATTTAAATTTCGGGAATTATATAACTTAATTGGGTTTATGGCATTTTTAGTAATTAATGTTGAATTTTTAAGATCTAATTTAGCTTCAAATTTAGTTAACAAATCCATCCCTATCAGACCTTCAAAATAATTATGAAATTTATATACGTATAATTTAATATTACAGTCATCATTGAATTCTTCAAAACAAGGTAAGGTAATTGAATAATTGTTTCTACTAGTTGCATGAACGTTAGTGACTTCGAACGGATCAAAATTTAGTGGTATGCCTGGAAAATATTGTTCTACGGCCTGTGGACTAATAAAGGATTGATTTGCTCCAGTATCTATCAAAAATTTTAAATAGAATCCATTTCCGAGGGAAATGCGAATAAATGGCAATTGGCGTTGAGTTTGGAGATTTAATTCTATTTTAACTTTTTTGTACTCTGAACTTTCTGAAAATTTTCATTTGTTGATGGGTTTGGTTCTGACTGGGGCTGTTCTACTAACTCCTCAACTATAGGGCTTTCACTATATTCATATTGGTTCATTACGGGATAGTCATTATAATAACCTTCATAATTGTAATAATCATCATAGTAATTATAGTAATCATCACAATTATAATAATCAGGAGTATCGTATTCTAAGCTTGCACATTCATTCACATTAACATCTCGGTGTTTAAAATAATTAGAGGGTGGTGGATTGCCCTGCTTGGACCAATTCCATCCACTAGGACCTGGTTGCATCGGTCTTTCCCTAGTCACAAAATGAGAAACTCCACTCATAGGCTTAGGGCCTTGAGATGATGGTTGCGGTCTAGTTTGTACTTGGAAACCTTGATTATTATTTGGAAGTGGTGCACTAAAAATTTGTTGGGTGCGCGTGGGCATTCGAGGTTGATTAAAAGGCATTTTAAATTGATGTTGGGGTGAAAATGGTGGCTTATGCATAAATTGTGATCTAGACGGACCTGGCATATTAAAATTATTAGGCCTGAAGGGCTGAAAACTATGAATAGGCATTTTAAAAGGCTGATTATTGTCACTAGGTTTTCTATCTGATACGTGTGAATTCCTATTCTGAATATACATGGTATTAATTTCTTCGTGTACTAATTCTAGAGCTTTTTCTATCGTTTCCGGACGCATGCATCTAATACGGGAACCTAAAGGATCTTTTAATCCACGTAAAAATGCTTTTAGGATTAATTTTTTATAAAGTTCTCGTTTAGCATCGATAGTGGAAACAAGAGATTCATGCAGTGAAACATAAGTCATAACTGTACTGAATAAGTTCTGGCAACGTTCATAAAATTCTTGCGGCGTGTTAGATCCCTGTGTTAATAAAGCTAGATCATTGTATAGTGCAGTTTCGTCTCTTTGGTCTGCGAAATTATTTATTAAAGAATTACGAATGCTAGTCCAATCGTTGGGGATACCGTTGGCATTAATTTGTCGCGCGGCAGCACCAACTACTTTGTTCAAAATTCCATTTAAAAGACCCGAATTAATTAATTGATCACCGGCCTGACCATACTTTGCAACTAACTGATCACAAATATTAATAAATCTTACTAAAACATGAGAATTTCCATCAAATTCAGGAACTAAACGGAGGGCTTTACAGATATCATCTAGGGTAGCCATTTTAGATTCTTCAAATTGTCTTAAATTATCAACTAAAATATCCCTGTTAATTTCGCTAATTTCTGAATCGTCAAGTTGTCTTAATCTATCAATTAATTCTTCCCTACTACTCATTTAATTAATATATTAACACAAATCTAAATTTAATAATTATTATAATAGAAAATGATTTTAATTTCCTTCAATTTTAATTTTTTAAATTTATTAAATCAAAAGAAAATTTCAATTCTTATTAATTTAAATTCCTATACGCCTATAAAATATTCCTACACTGTTCGTTAATTTTCACGATCGAAAATTTTATAACACGTGTTGAAATAAAAAAAAAATCTAAAACTAACACAGGAAATAAAGGAGCAATCACTGAAATAAAGTGTACTCACATAGATCTCGGCATTTCTTGGGAGGTATCGAAGTTTGGATGCTCGGCCACGTTGTTCTTCCAATTTCCGGTTCGGCTGGAAACGCCTATCTCCTCCAGAATTTTCCCTAATTTTCTATCCTGGGGGACCCGGAAATCCTACCGACTGCGCCAATTATATTTATCGTGCCCGAGAGTCCCAAAAAAAACCAATTTTCAAAGATTACTTTATTGAAGAAATATTACAATTAAAAATTATACATTAAAATTACTTTAAATACCAATGGACTGGCTCGAGGTTGGAGGCCAAGTAAGGTGGAATCCACAGCGGCGATCCAATTTCGATATCGACGCGAAGTCAGCAAAATGTTTGTTACCGATGAATATGTATGCACGCAGAGGCGACCATAAAATATGCCAAAGATTATGCAATGGTATAGAGGCTTAACTTGTAGATTTTACTATAGGCTTGGTAGTATATAACATATTATAGAAAAAAGTTTGTATGTGTTGATGATATTTTCGATGTGTGAGTAAAAGTGATGTGCAGATACACCTACCCACCAAATATCACCCTATAGCTTCAACAGTGCTTACGTCATAATTTCATCACAGGGGCTTAGTTTCCTAACTGTATGTATCTGTCAACTGTGTCTATATCATGTATTGATCAATGCACACGTCTAACAACAAACACTTGTGAATAAAAAAAAACCTTCGAATTTGATATTTTATTCTTATTTCCTACAGTTTCGCGGCATGTTTTTTTCTTCTATATCAAAATTTTCAATAAACTTATAATATGTACTTATTGTTTTATTCTCATTATTCCATACAGATACACAGCGCTAGAGCACGTACCTGAAGAGAGGGAGCAAATAATTATGTCATATCTCGAAGAATTGGACAAGAAGGGCCCCCCACCACCCCCCACAGCCACAGAGCCCTCGAGACGGGCTAAACCTTGACATGGTAATATAAATGAGTCATTTTTATTATAAAACTACTAGCTTTCCAGCCGCGGCATTTCCGTGGGATTTCCGAGATAAAACCTATCCTATATCCTTTCTCAGGTATCGGGTATCTCCACAGAACAGTAAAAACTAAATAGAAGTGCGATGTGGGCGTGGCCCACGTGTCACTAGTAAGATAAGATCACCTTACTTGGTCTCAGTTGTGCGCAGAAAAATATTCGAGTCGGTTGTCAGCTGTCAAACCTTTTTTCCATATTTATTCATTAATTAGGGCGTGTTGTTCGGTATTAGAGTGGAAAAATGATGGCAGACGAAATAATATCAGCAATGGAGGCATTTCATACCATCGGTAAGTCTTATTTTAATTTATTTTAAATATATTTTATGTTATAACTTCGCTTGTCGTAATTTGTCAAAAATTTATAAAAATATTAAGTCAAAATGAACCTTAATCCATAAGAAATTAGTACTAATATAGATTGAACAGCAAACAAGACTTTCTGGAATATTATTGCAATAAACAAACGAATTTCGGTTTAGTGATGGTTGTAGCTTATATCGACAGTATCGATACTTTAGAAAAGACAAACATTATAAATATGTATTAAATTTTATTTTATTTTCCTTAGCTTTCATTTATCCAATTTATTTATAGATTTCCCAAAGAGGCTAATTTAAAAGAGAAATGGATAAATGCAACGTGACGAGTTAACTGGATGCCGAACAGCACTAAGAAGTCTAACAAAGGCCGCCGATACATCAAATCTACGGCAGTTCCAAGATTTAAGCTATGCATAAGTTCTGTTTGTATTTTGTAAATATAGATTTATACTATTCTATTCCGTTTTTTATTTAATAATAATAATATGAAAAGACATAGTTACTTAGTAGTAATAAACATACTCCAAAATGTGGCACATTGTACTATACTCATATAATAGAAAGAAAAAAAAAATGCACCAAAAAATATTTATTTGTGAATTATCGATAACAAGGCTGACATCCCTTAGAGCATAGCATCAGATTAATATCAAGTCAATGTCATTAATGTAGAGTGACACAAATTTCAACTTTATTTCTATGTGTTGAGGTTCAAAGTTATATCTATCGAAAACTAACGCCCTCTGTTGTGGAGTAGCTGAATGTTTTTCGAATTTGGAATTTCGGAGCAAAGAGAAACAAAACAGCTAAATATGCATAGGGATGTTATATTAAAATAAACCGTAACAGGGTGCGTTAGGGTACATATTGAAATGCTGAATTTATAACCTAAGTCAGTTTTTACTCAAATTAAGCTGTCCAATCAAAGGCATAGTTTACTTGTAGTGTACTGTATAACTATCGGTTTAAATGTGTGGGTTTGGCGACACTGGTTTTCATACTAATTATGACATTATAGCACTTCTATTTGTTTTTACTGTTCTGTGGGTATCTCTATACCAAATTTCATGCAAATTGGTTCAGTAGTTAAGGCGTGATTGAGTAACAGACAGACAGACAGAGTTACTTTCGCATTTATAATATTAAGTATGGATTAAGTTCCATTCGAGGTATAAAGAAAAGGTGAGTATTTAAACCAGTAACTGTTAAATTAAAGTTTTAGACAAAAATAATTCTGGTTATAGGATTGCTAAACTAATATTCGTCGCTTGTTTAGTTACTCGCGTACTCAAATTCATACCGCTCGCGCTCAAGTTATTAAAACAGTATATCAACATCAGTTTTTTTAGTCGCCCGTTTTTAAGGCTGGTTGCAGAGCTTGACCGACCATCAGTGCGTACGTCAGTCGCGCTTGTCATATGTATGGAAATTCATAAAACCGTTCATAGCTAGACCGACCATACGCACGCGTATTGTCATGCGCATTAGTGTCATAGTCATACAATTGTTGATGCGTATCGTCAGGACCGACGGTACGCACTGACGGTCGGTCAAGCTCTGCAACCAGCCTTATTCCAGTAAAGAAAATAATTATTCATTTTTGCCCATTCATTTTTATTCGACTATAATATAATTTGACACTAGTTTTGGGAACATTTTTCATTTTTATCCCACAATATTATTAATTTATTTGTTTTTATTGTAACTTTTTAATTTTAAATGTAATATTGTTGCTTGTTCTTTTTTTTCAGTCGCCATTTGACGGAGATGTCGTGGAGAGAAATTTGCTGTGAATAGATGTCGCTAGTGATAATTTTATTAAATAAATGACGTGAATTTATAATGGTGTTTTATTTTTTGACTTCCTATTTAAATCTTGACGATTGCTATAAATTACTAATATCAAAACCTCAATTTTAGTGTGTGTTTAAATTATAAAAATTAGAATTTAACTCAGAGTTTACCGTGTTAACCCAGGCTGGCACAAGCGGGCCTTAAAGCTCGCTTAAATTTGCTTAAATTTGCTCACAATTTAGAAAAAAATAATAATATGTCGTAGCCGTCCAAAACTTAAGTATATCATTCATACTGTCGTCAGACCATTTCTGTACTAATTACATATTAAACAGTGATTTAAGTAGTAAAGTACAAAGGCAAATTAGATTAAAGCCTACGTCCACGCTGGTCGATGCAGATATCTGTTTTTACATTAAATTAATGTTAAGAAAGTTTGCAATGAATTAGCGATAGGTTGCCTGCAAAAAAATGGTCTCAAGAATCAGTCAAGTAACAATGTACCTAACTTTTACAAAGCGCTTGTATTCTATACTTTTCTCCGGGGCCGGGCTATTTAAAATAGTATATTGACATTTTATAAGTGAAATACATAATTAAAAATTCTATCCCAGGTACGCTCGTTTCGCTGCTCGATCTTCCCCCATTCTTTCCACATAGCCGAGCCATCGGAGTCTTTGGGCTTTAATCTCATGGAGGCTCTTATTGTCGGAGGCCAAGACTCACTTTGGGTCCCTGCGCCACTCTAGTAGTAGTAGTACTAAGTAATAAATTTGAGTTTTGGCATAAAATTGACCGCATTCTTATATATATATATATATATAAAACGTTTTTGATAGGATATAACCATGATATAACTAATCAATGTTAAGATTTATCGAATTATTAGACTATTAGTGGCTCGCACAGTATGAGAACTAAAAACACAATATTACGAAAATAAACTTTATTAAGTCGAACAACAAGTACCTAGAATATTCTATGGTCATCTGGTAAAATTCGTAATAATATTAGTACTAACTAGATAAAAATACTGGTATCTATATTTACTTATAATTTGTAAAAAATATAGCGAATTTTCTTCTAGTGCACGTATTTCACTGTGACACAACAATAATTTTGAATATAAAATTTAACGTATAGAATAAAAGTTCTATCGAATTACTATTTCCTTATTCCAATTTTTATGAATCTATAAATATACGAGTTCCATCAGAGACAATACAAACTATTCAATAAACACTAATTTAAAAGCTAAAAGTCGAAATCCTCTGCAGACATCCTAATACGCCTTGTTGGCAGTTCCCATACTCGCACTCTACCTTCAGTGTCGCCAGCTGCGATTCGGCACAACCTGACGAAATATTTCAATTGTATGTAGCAAGAAATATAAAAAAATATCATTAAAAGATTCCAAAAAGCTTCATCTATAGGTAACCTACAAATTTTACAACAGCAGAGAATATAGACTTAAGAATATGCTAAATCTCCCCTCACGGATATTTCACTTACAATAATTACGCAAAATACATAATAAATTTTTAAAGAAAATAAAAAATTCTATCACCATACGGGATTCGAACCCGCCTCTTACACCTGGCTTCTAGTCCACCCGTGATCCCGCCAGAGCAATCAACTGCACCTCTAACACCTCTACTATTATGCTATTAGTAAACAAATTGCTCCTCATGATACACTAATTATTTGTTTAAGTCTCATCTCTCTAAAGCAAAACATTTTGCCTGGGTAACGCACACTTGAAACGTTACCCAGGCAAAATCGTCTTTCAAAAATTAGTTTCAGCACGGAACCAAATACATGAATAGATAGCTTTTGTTGCGTAGTAAATGTTTATAAATAGCAAAATTTGTGTGTGGTATAGTTCTTTAGTTATTTAAGATTTTGCTGCGGTAACGTTTTGGGATTTCCCAGATCTCGAAAACGGCTCAACGCAGAAGTTTGAAAAAAATACCAATAAAAGACCTCAATTTGTTTAAATTTGTTTAATCATTAGTTTTTGATTTGGTTGACGTAAACCAATGTAATTAAATGGTTTCAAAAATCAGAAGAAGCGGGTTTACATGTAAACCAATACACTTATAACCAAATAAACAGCTGTAAAAAATACCCGTGGTTCGACGCTTGTTTACAGCAGACATTTTAGATTTCATACTTTACACGTTAAGAAGATAAAAACAAATTTGATTTATTTTAGACTGGTCGTACTTTAGCGATCGAATACGCAGTTCCCATAACATTAAGAAACATGGCATACTTTAAACAAATTAAAATGATTCATGAAAATTCTTTCCTGTTAATTTCAGCCTTGAATTACGGCTCTAATGAAAGTTATCTCAAAAACAAGAATATGTCAGCAATTCTCTAATAAGCCGACCAAATTGAAAAGGTCACGTAAAAGCGACTGCACCGTACGTACGGGTAATCTTCGCAAATTAGCAGCTTGGTAACCGATGTTTTGTACAGTTAAGCAGAAAAACGTTATTCGTGAAGCCGATTTTTTAATATTTTTTAAGTGCAGTACCATATTACACAATTTTTACTAGTTAATAAAAGTGTAATATCATAGTGTATAATTTATAGTGTGATTTAAAACAATACAAACATATATACATGTAGCTATATTTTTAGTACTTAATTTGTTGTTTCTGTTAAACCAAATGTTTTGTGATTTGATGTGATGTGATGTGATGTGATTAAAAGTTTTGTGATTATATACATTTTTTATAGAATATACTCGAAACCGTCCCTCATAAGGGCAAGAAATATAGGCAAGCCAATAATACATATTTTGTAAAAAAAAAACATTAAATGTGCTTTGCACATTACACACACAACGCCGACTCAATTCCAACTCAAGTCACACTGTGGTATTGAAATATGAGCTTTATGTCGTGTTACTTAGAGTGGATATTTCAACATTAAGTTAAAAGAAGGTTACGACGCTTTGACAATGATTGGTTCACGGGTTATCCACCTGTGGCAGTCACATGTAATGTTAAAATATTCACTCTAAGTAACACGTAACAAAACTAAAAATGTTGATGCTAAGGCAAAGCAATACATATAATTTGTATGAGACTGATTTTTTAAATAAAAATAATGAATCTTAACCATTTTATTATTTTAACTAACCTGACCAGAAAACTTTTGTATTCAACTGTACTAACAAAACATCTATATTATCCTGTTCATTTCAGATGGTTGCGCTTATGTATGGTGCGGTCGCTTTTATGTGACCTTTTCAATTTGGTCGGCTCATTAGAGAATTGCTGACATAATCTTGTTTTTGAGATAACTTTCATTAGAGCCGTAATTCAAAGCTGCAATTAACAGGAAGGAATTTTCAGGAATCATTTTAATTTGTTTAAAGTATACCATGTTTCTTAATGTTATGGGAACTGCGTATTTGATCGCTAAAGTACGATCAGTCTAAAATAAATCAAATTTGTTTTTATCTTCTTAATGTGTAAAGTATGAAATCTAATATTTCTGATGTAAACAAGCGTCGAACCACGGGTATTTTTTACAGCTGTTTATTTGGTTATAAGTGTATTGGTTTACATGTAAACCCGCTTCTTCTGATTTTTGAAACCATTTAATTACATTGGTTTACGTCAACCAAATCAAAAACTAATGATTAAACAAATTTAAACAAATTGAGGTCTTTTATTGGTATTTTTTTCAAACTTCTGCGTTGAGCCGTTTTCGAGATCTGGGAAATCCCAAAACGTTACCGCAGCAAAATCTTAAATAACTAAAGAACCACACACAAATTTTGCTATTTATAAACATTTACTACGCAACAAAAGCTATCTATTCATGTATTTGGTTCCGTGCTGAAACTAATTTTTGAAAGACGATTTTGCCTGGGTAACGTTTCAAACGTTACTCCAGCAAAATTTGTTTTTCTTAAATAACTTAAAAACTACAATTCAAACAAATTTTGCTATTAGTAAACAAATTGCTCCTCATGATACACTAATTATTTGTTTAAGTCTCATCTCTCTAAAGCAAAACATTTTGCCTGGGTAACGCACACAGAAAGATTGCGCGCGGCATGGCGCGCTAGGGCGGGGCCCATAACTTTAGAAATTCTCTGCCTTTATGCCCACTCTTAAGGAAGAGCGGGTCCTCCTGACACAGGTTTTTGTAAACTTACTAGGAGGACTCATCCATTTTCTGTATATGAAAACTGTGTGTATGAGAAATAAATATATTTTTTCATTTTTTTTTTTTCATTTGGGTTTGGTATCGATCCAGTAACACCCCCTGCTATTTATTTTTTCAATATTTTCAATGTACAGAATTGACCCTTCTACAGATTTATTATATGTATAGATATAGGTAGCTGAAGACCCCGAATACGAAAGGCTACTTTTTATCCCGGAAATCCCACAGGAACGGGTAAGGTAAACGCAGGTATTAACGACCCTTCTAAGGCAATTTCAAAATCAACCATATTTTTTAAGTATACTTGTTCTTCTAAAGATTTATAATTTCATTTTATATGCTAGTGTTATGTATAAAAAATGTATTTATTGAAGCAAATACAATCTAATAAAGGATTATCTTGTAAAAAATAATTTCCAATGTGACTTAGTCGATTGTTGCTATTACCGACCCATAAAAACGGCTGTGAAGCTATAAACGATTTTTATGCAGCTATTCCCGATCGTATGTGAGAGGAAGCCTTTTTCCAGCAATAGAATGTATAGAAGCTAGTGATGATGATGATAACCGATCTTAATAAAATGAAATAAAAATGCAAATATATTCGTATTTTTTTGTTGTCAACATAATACTATTAATATATGTACATATATTAAATTAAGGATTTCAAAGTCTAGGATATTTCGTTATGCTATTTGATTGATTGCTTCGGCGAGTTGTGTTTTACTGAATACTTTTCGCCGCTTTCGTCGCTCCATATTTCTGGAAAAAATATACCTAATTATATGTTTTATGTTAATTTAACCTAAAAAAATATAATTTTTAATAGGCACCTATTATGTCATAAAAGTAATAAAAATATATTTGTACGCTCAATTACGAGCAGAATGTTTAAGGATCAATATTATCTGTACATACAAACATCTTTATTCTACATTCTGCAAATTTGAATTTGTAGATGAGAAACTAAACAATCTATATTCGATCGGTAATAGCTTCCTATAGTTGCTATTGACGACCCACATGGGTCGGTATTAAAGTATGTAAGTATAAACCTAAATTGTATTACCGACCCATAAAAAATGGTTATTTTAATTCATTTGACCATCAGACTATAAAATAGATTATAATTGATTAATGTCATACAAAATATGAACAAATGCATATTGTTTAAACAAAAAAAAACAATGATTTACTACTGTAACTATTCGATAGGGATCCTCGAAAATATCATAACTTTGTATAAATTGACAACGCTAAAAGACACAACACTAGACAAAAAAGTTTAGTCGCTAATAGATTTTTATGAAGACTCATAGCTTAGATTTAAACTGGTCCATAAAACCACTTGTGTTAGTGTGATATAATAACATAAAAGAAAATAAACCAAAAAGTTACGTTGCTGCCATTGCCGACTTACGGGTCGTTGATACCTGCCACGACTTAAACTGGTGAAGCTAACACCGTCCCATTTTAATTTTAAGTTTTATCGTTTCAAATTACTTTTTATTAATAAAATGTTGTAAGAAATGAAAAGTTGACACTTAAATGCATTGACATTTAGTAATATAAATTAAAGTATAGATGTCATTTGTTTGTAAATGTCTTAAAAAGATACTCACAGTACTTACCCGAAGGAACAACGGAACAGTACGACACGTCCTGCTTCCACGCTACCCCGCAGCAACTTACGCATTTTAACTCTTTTTTGCTCAGTTACTCACTCTAACGTTAAAGTATACGATGCTCAAGTAATACATTCATGTATAACTTTGCCTACCTATAGCTAGAATAGTTCTGGAAACGTTTAAATTTCGAATTACTTTTATAGGTCGGTAATACCTTCAGATTTTCGATGGGTCGTTGATAGCTGCGTTTACCCTACTAGTTTTTCCATACTAAAATCAGTCTAGAACAACTTTTCCTGTTAGTCACGTCACTACATAGTATAAAAAATGTATGCTTATGGCTTTGATACGGTTTTGGAAATAAACCTTTAATAATAATTTTATATTTTTTATTGAACCCTGTGTTTTTCGATGGAGATTTTCTTTATGTTGTGGACCGCTGATTTTGTTAGATACCAGATTTCTATTGCTTAACAAATCCAATCAGCATACATAAACTTCAAGGAACTCTTCGAAAAATACGTGTTTCCAATTTTGAACCTTTTTAACAAGCAAATATAATATCTACCTACTTAATATACTATATAGGTATTGGCTATGTGCGAAGTGGGTGGTAGGGAACGGCAAATCGACCGTAGCGCACGACGTGGCAGAAATGTGAATTAATTCTGGGCTGTCATGTGTCAAATTGCTTTATTTTCATAACTTCCTTTATAATTTTAAGTAAAAACATAAAAATTAGCGATATGGGTCATAGTACATGCTGTGTCGTAAATTGTAAAAACAATGGGAAAAACAGTTCCTGCAAGTTTAATTCGTTTCCAACATCAAAGTGGACATTACAGCAAAGACAAAAATGGATAGCTGCTGTGAAGAGAAAAAAAATTTTTTCACCAGGAAGAAAATCGCTAGGTATAATATACACACTCACTTTTTACACTATTTTTTCCAATTTCGTTGAAAAACTAGTCGAAAATCAATATCACAAAAATATCTTAACATCTAGTTGACATCAGTTGAAATGATTTGACAGATGACAAGTCCTGAATAGTGTCATCGCGCACACAACGAATAGCACCGTCAATAAAATTTGTAGTAATTATCATACATGCATCATTTCAATATAGCGCCATCTATTGAAATTTATAAATTTCGAAGTGTATCAAATGCGCTTCATAATGGATCTTTCCAAAGGCATGAGATGTTTTACTGCGGTTTAGCGTAACTTATATTAGACGGGGAATTATTCAAAATATTATAATAATTAAGAGGTGATTTAAATTTTCCTTTGCAACACTCGCGTCACCATAGCAACGCGTCAACACAAAGTCACAAACAAAATAGCGTCGGCCGTACAAAAATATTTGCAGAAATGTCCGGTCTCAGCGGTTACGACAGCGAAGTGGTAGGATTCGATAGTGTAGCTACGAAAAAACGCTCTGAAATGAGCAACAGTACACAGACTAACTTCAGCGAGTCTGGCGTCGGTTGCCAGACGAATTCCTCAAACGACATTGGCTGTTCCGCGTCACCAGACGATTTTACAAACGACGTTCTCAAGGAATACCCGCCACCCGGCCTGAATGAGTTCCTGCGTAAGGTCGTCCCTGCTATGATGGACCAACTGGACCAAAACGACAAAGAAAATGTGTACAATTCCTCAGATTCCGATGAGGAGGAGGTTCTGAACGCGAAACTTTTCCAAGAGCTGAAAATCCAGGACGGTATAGGTTCGGGAGACCATCAGTCGTCCATTCTTAGCTTAACGTGGAGCAGCGCGGGGAATTCGTTAGCCGTGTCCATCGGACAATTGCATCATGAGGTCTGGTGCCAGAATTCAGGCTTGATCAAAGTGTACACTTTGAAACGCGCAGGCGGTGACAAGTTCGTCCATGCCTTGGACATTTCTGAGAAGAACTGCGTCTCTGTGTTGAAGTACCACCCTTCTGTGGCTGCTCTATTGGCATACGGGACTACATCTGGGGAAGTAGTGCTGTGTAATTTGATGAATGGAAGTTTGGAAGAAGGCACGCAATTGGCTTCTCCTTCTGGATGTCACGGTTCTCGACGTGTGTCCGCCTTGCAGTGGGCTGATGCTCCATTGGCTAACATATACTTGGTGATGCAGATCCATAGTAAGGGCAAGCGACGAGGCGCTGCTGATCAGGTAAAACTTTAAATCAGAACTTTATAGCATTCAAATGCTCATTCTTTAAAAAAAATCAGGTACCTAGGTAAAACTTGTCTGAAACATTAATAATAGAACATATCTATACATATAATAAAATCGTAGGAAAGTCAAAACTGTACATTGAATATTTTTTTAAAAGAATACTTGGGCCGTGATCTATAATCGATATAGAAGCCAAAAACATAGTTTTTAGAATTATTGTCTGTTTGTCTGTTTGTCTGTATGGTTGTCTGGGCTAATCTTGAAAAGTACTGCATAGATTGACTTCAAATTTTGCATGAATATTACTAACAGGTCGGGTGAGGCTATAGGCTACATATTATCAAGCTATCACCTACGGGGGAGGAGCTGTGAACCTTTATTTTTCTTACATATTCCGTGTACTACGACAGCGTACAATCTAAAGACTCATGTTTAAATGTTGTTTTTGAGTAAGCCATGCTATTATCTACCTTTACACTATAAAAACTACGTCATTTATGTAATTTTGGCAGAGAAACAGTTAAATGAATCTTAGCAGTATAAAGACAAATTTGAAACAGCGCCATCTATGAAGTGTTATAAAAATCAATTATTGAAACTATTGGAAATTAATAATTAAATGACGCATATATAAATGTTGTTTGACAATATCTAGATTGAAACTATAAAAATTATGCCATTTAAGTAACTTGGGAAGAGAAACATAGTTTAAAGAATGTAAGTTGTATAATGTTAATTTTGTAACAGCGCCATCTATGAGATTTCGTAAAAATCAAATCAATTTACATGTTAACACTACTGAATACACTGTTGAAAATTAATAATTTAAATATAATATAATCATGTTATTTATTTAACTCTTTAACCCATATCTTCCCTTCCCTATAAGGTATATTTCGTGTAAATAATAAATATACTACATTTTTTTAAAGTGAGGGTAGATGTTTATTATTTTAAGTAAAACTAAACACCATTATCTACAGTAATTAATCTAATATTGATTGTGTTCATTAGTTACAATTTTAAAAATCTTCGTGTTTTATAAATTTACCGCCCGCGGCTTCGCCCGCTTTGTCTAAAACCTAATAAAGTTAGTAGTTTAAAAGATTTAAGCATACAAAGGGACATAGGGACAGAGAAATCGACTTTTGACTATTGAATGCCATAAAACCAAAAATATGAAATGCAATCTTCGTGTTTTGTGAATTTTCACCATCATGCGTTCCCACTAAAGGTAAGTTGTTACATACAGGTATTTATTTTTTTATAATGATAGCAATTCATGTTTTTTGTTGGTATTATATTACAATTTTAGAATGAAATAATAAAATGATGAATTGATGAATTCTTTTATATATGACTTTTACACGATTTTGAGGTGCATTGGGAATAGTAGTTTTTGATAAAATTTTATTTTTAAGTAGCTTTTTTTATAGATTTCCATTTATTTTTGATTTTTTTATTTACAGATTCAATGCTCATAAAATTATATCGCCTTTGGAAGACAATTTCTGCTGACAATTTTACAACACCACTTGAAAATTGATGATTTGGTGATAAAGATAGTGGCAGCGAGGATTAAGTGGAAATATTAGTAATCATCCGCTTCGTTAATTTTTGACTGAAGTTAATGTCCAACGTCCAATGGTTCAATCATTGATCAATATCAATAATAGTGTTAATCATAATGGTTCAATCATTGGAAGTATCTCGGGAAATTTTGGAGGATATTTTTCAGGAAGGAGAGGAGGGGCAGCCAGCCACATATCAAACTACTACGTTTTAGTACCGAAAAAATGTTATTGCCAAATGAAACGTAAATTTTGCACTCACAACTGTACAAGTAATGTTTTTATTTTGACTTTGCGGTTATCTGATTATAATATTTATCGTTATGGCTATCGAGGTACCGACCGTACTGGGATCAGAGTACATGATATACAGTTCATCATCCAGGATTGCTAAGAGCATTTTCACACTGAAAAAGATGTTTTCTTTGAATCGTAGTTGCTTCATTTATTTATTTTTAATCATTTTACATAACTAACTAATATGTTTTATATTTTATAAATATATCATTTTCATTATTTATAAATAAAATGGATCCAACATAACTTTGTTGTGTATCATTTCTCTATTAATAACCCATAGGCATATTTTCCGAGTTAAGTTGCGGTCCTGAAATTATAAAAAATTTATGTATACTTTTGCCAAATATGTATAAGCTCATTGCTCAAGCTCATTTTTACATAAAAATAACAAAAACTAAACTACTAAATAAAATAAATTATGTAACGATTTTATAAGAAAACACAGTATATTTATTAGGAGACGGTGATCTCTTCCAGGCAAAAGATATTCATCAGCTCAATAAAATTGAATAGTATGTTGTTAGTTATTCTTTAGATTCACAATTGTAATGAGCATTTCCGCATGCAAGTTATTTCAAGTAGTATCGTAGTTTAGATATATCATAGTTTTGACACATTAAAGTTCCAACAAAACCCTCAAATGTTTGAGCAGAGTTGAGCAAGATAATTTGAAAAATGTGCCGCGTTAAGTATTATAGAAAAGGTTAGTTCGTTGGTAATTATTATTTCTTCTTCATTTACATGTTGTTAGTAAAAATAAACTTTGACTAACAGTCAAAGTATATTTTAACTAATACTACTTAATACTAACTATTATACTTATGTTCAGTATTTATCTGTATTATTATTGCTTGGTAATTAATATATTTTCATGTCGTATACCTAATTATAAACATAAGTTTGATGTGTTATTAGCTGGATTTATTGAAGTGAAAACTTCTTTAGCGGCGTTGGGTATAAAATCTAAAACTCGCGTCAGGAGTTCAGGACACGTGACCATCGAAAAAGCGTAAGACCGATGTTTTTTTTTTAGCCCTTATATTCCATGCGTAAGACAGATACCATTCCAAAATATCAAACATGCTGAACGTTAATAATCAAGTTTTCACTTCTGCCGGCACTCCCGGAGTGCAACCCGTCTTTTTTTTTACACACTCACAGACATAATATTTTATGTTAAAATCATATTAATATTTTTTCACAATTAAAAATATTTCCTTTTTTCTGATGGTGTTCGCATTGAATTAAAGGGCGCTGTCGTTCACAAAAAGTGATGTTATGAGGACCATATTCGGTCCTCATATCATCAAAAATCTGTGCGATAACAATAAACACTTGTGAGGCCCTCACGGCAGTCACGGATGAATTCTACACATACCCGTGGCCCTGTCGTTGATGCGGCTCGACGGAACACAGTGGGGTTTTGGTCGGTAGGAATCCGACATAACCCACGGCCTCTTCCCCGGAGGCCGTGGGTATCTATGCAAGATTTCCCCACTAAAAAAAAAAGGCCCTCACGGCAGATCGGGGCGGTCTGACGCGAAGTGGGGACAGCGTTGTCACTGTATCGCTTTTGCCACGCTGCGCTGTTCAACAGACTTATTCGATAGTTCAGTTTTGTGTTAAGACCGCTGTGACAACCAACCCGTGAGACAAACAAACCCGGTTTCCCCTATTATCCCGTTAGACCGAAACCCTCACTGAGAGGGAATTACGTCTCACTACTGATCACTACAGTCATATTTTATCTCGAGAATCTGAAACTTTACTCAATATGAAGACCGTTTGACAAATGATAGGGTGCATCATAATATTATTCGATCTCTTGAAGATGAACATGAGCATAAGCAATGACTAGAGTAGGGACGCGAATATTACAATTATTTGAGACAAGAACGATTAATATTTGTTTAATGAAAGATTAAGAATTGAAATTATTCGGTCTCTGAAAACGGACGAATTGCGAGAGGCCCGTCTTACTGCAGACGATTTCGTCATAGTCTTGATGACTTAGAGGTAAACAATCTACGAATTCGGTGGTGTGGTCCGACAAATATAAAAGTGGGTTTGCTTATAACCTCACAATTTATTACAGATCATCTTCTGTATAGGCGATATTAACGTAGTATGTTCTTTGCATGCTTTACATGCTTTAAAGTGGAGTAAGGAGACGGCTTTCGTTTGAAGATACACCGGAACCTTTGAAATCACTACTTTTAGAGGAACATACTGTGCAATCTAAAGTAATCTAAGTTAGACAATATTCGCTCTTATAGTAGTGCGTTTCAAATGATCCTTTGGTGCTCAATAATTATCAGAAGGTCCTTTCATGCTTACTTTTAAGATACAAGGTCAAGTTTACCATTTGATAGGATCCCTTTTGCCTGAAGGCCAACCTAAGTTTGTTTAAATATATTTTGTATTCGACTACAACGAATAGTGGAATACAAGAAATCAATATTTCTCAAATTTAAAACTGAACTCATTTCACAATTTTAGAACAGGTTAATTCGTATGTATGCAGTTTTAAATCGACATTAGAAGCTTTTCCTCAAGATGGTGATATCGGCACTCAGGAACTCCCTGAACGTGTTATAACGCCCAGGCCACAGTATTACAATTTTTCCTACCGTAGAGCAACGAATGTATTTTCGCATAGCAACGGAGGGGAACTCGGACGCGGGCCACGTAGGTACCACAAACATGCTTAGTTTGTGGTACCGAGCGCGAAAGAAAGTCATCGTGTTTTTAGTAAAGTTCCTATGTATACTGACGTAATTTAATACTTAGGTACATATTCTATAATGGTGCGCTCAAACTGTTAATCTACATTTAATTTAGATTATTATTTGAAATACTAAGTACTGTAGAATTTAAATCACATTCATTCATGTTGTCTTTAGATTTTAAGATTTTTTTATCAGTGTTCAATTTTAATGTAGTTAAATTTTATAAGAGACAATAATTAAGAACATTCAAAAATAAAGTGTCACGTATTTTTTTTTAAACGACGAATGACGAAAAACGACGTAATCGCGGACGAAGTCGCGGGCAACAGCTAGTTAATCGACTAAATATTTTATCCATCATGGTATTATCTATCCTTTAAGGTATCTTTAGATATTTTGTGAAGAAAGAATGAGTAAAGAAGTCGAACACATTAACTTTGCTTTAGTGATCTACGAGTGCTTTAAGAAGCCGTTGTTTTTTAAGTTATGGTGGCAAAGTGAAATTGTAGATTGTCGTTTTATTAAGAAATATTTTTGACGTTGCATGTACATATTTAAATAAATATCAGTAGTTAAATTCTAGTAAGAAATAACATAGAGATAGTAATTTCTTAAAAAAATTGTTAATTAATACACATTTTTCCTAAGGTGCTGTTCTCATCAGGCAGCGATGGCACTCTCAACGCGTGGCAAGTGAATGCGAACCTTAAAGTGTTCGAGAACATAATCTGTTATAACATCAACGCGACTCGTAAAGTTACACCAGACATTACATGCTTCGACTTCATAAAGCCGTCTCCGTTGCGACCAAGCTCAGATAAGCTACCAGAGGATATATTCATAGTTGGTTCTAGAAGTGGGGCGTTATATCTATGCAAGATTAAATCCCAGAATGACAATGTTGATCCCGTTTTTGATGTGTTAGATGGTCACAATACTTGTGTGCTTGATATAGCGTTTAGTGTGCAAAAGCCGAATATATTTGTTTCCGTATCTATGGATTCGGAGCTGCGTGTCTATGACGTTAAACAGAGCAGCGCTTTGAAGGTTGGTTTGATTTATTTACTAGCTTTCCGCGCGCGGCATCGTTCGTATGGTCAACGAAAAGTTGTCTTATACCAAATTTTTAATACAGCGCCATCTATCGGAATTTATAAATATTTGAATGATTCAAATTTTAGCAGATTTTCTTATTTTTCATGTCGCTCAAAAATATGTAGAAATACTGTGATTATTTTAAAAATCCGCAAGCATTCTAAATCATTTACTTTCAATTTGAAACCTAGGTTCGATTACTCGAAATCTTTCATAAAGCGTAGACCTTACGACAGGCAGACAAACATAAGGCCAATATATCAATTGTTTTTGTTTAATAGCAATAAAATATATTAATATCACAGAAATTTGTGGTCTTTTAATAAAAATATTTTATTAAATTCTTATTTGTACTTAACTAAGTCTCTGTGTCTGTGCAACAATCATTTTGATTTCATTTGATCACTTAATAATATTTTCAGGTCCTCTGTCTAGACTTCCCCATATCTTGCATGAGTTGGCTACCCACCGTGCCCTGCGTATTGCTCGGGCTAGCGCAAAACGAGAGAGATCTGCTCAAACTGTACAACGTGTCTGTCGGTAAAGCTGTTCAAGTCGAGGGTTTCAATGGAGACGCGTGTGTCACTTGCGTCGCTATTAATCAGGCTGGGTTCGTTGATATTTTATAAAAAAAAAAATAATATTACTAAAACACACAATTTGTAGAGGTGTTAGAGGTGCAGTTGATTGCTCTGGCGGGATCACGGGTGGACTAGAAGCCAGGTGTAAGAGGCGGGTTCGAATCCCGTATGGTGATAGAATTTTTTATTTTCTTTAAAAATTTATTATGTATTTTGCGTAATTATTGTAAGTGAAATATCCGTGAGGGGAGATTTAGCATATTCTTAAGTCTATATTCTCTGCTGTTGTAAAATTTGTAGGTTACCTATAGATGAAGCTTTTTGGAATCTTTTAATGATATTTTTTTATATTTCTTGCTACATACAATTGAAATATTTCGTCAGGTTGTGCCGAATCGCAGCTGGCGACACTGAAGGTAGAGTGCGAGTATGGGAACTGCCAACAAGGCGTATTAGGATGTCTGCAGAGGATTTCGACTTTTAGCTTTTAAATTAGTGTTTATTGAATAGTTTGTATTGTCTCTGATGGAACTCGTATATTTATAGATTCATAAAGAAGTAATTCGATAGACCTTTTTTTTATACGTTAAATTTTATATTCAAAATTATTGTTGTGTCACAGTGAAATACGTGCACTAGAAGAAAATTCGCTATATTTTTTACAAATTATAAGTAAATATAGATACCAGTATTTTTATCTAGTTAGTACTAATATTATTACGAATTTTACCAGATGACCATAGAATATTCTAGGTACTTGTTGTTCGACTTAATAAAGTTTATTTTCGTAATATTGTGTTTTTAGTTCTCATACTGTGCGAGCCACTAATAGTCTAATAATTCGATAAATCTTAACATTGATTAGTTATATCATGGTTATATCCTATCAAAAACGTTTTTTTTTATATATATAAGAATGCGGTCAATTTTATGCCAAAACTCAAATTTATTACTTAGTACTACTACTACTAGAGTGGCGCAGGGACCCAAAGTGAGTCTTGGCCTCCGACAATAAGAGCCTCCATGAGATTAAAGTCCAAAGACTCCGATGGCTCGGCTATGTGGAAAGAATGGGGGAAGATCGAGCAGCGAAACGAGCGTACCTGGGACAGCCATCTGGACGCCGGCCGGTTGGACGTCCCAGGTACCGCTGGAAAGACGAAATCGCTCAAATTTATTAATTATAGAATTTTTAATTATGTATTTCACTTATAAAATGTCAATATACTATTTTAAATAGCCCGGCCCCGGAGAAAAGTATAGAATACAAGCGCTTTGTAAAAGTTAGGTACATTGTTACTTGACTGATTCTTGAGACCATTTTTTTGCAGGCAACCTATCGCTAATTCATTGCAAACTTTCTTAACATTAATTTAATGTAAAAACAGATATCTGCATCGACCAGCGTGGACGTAGGCTTTAATCTAATTTGCCTTTGTACTTTACTACTTTAATCACTGTTTAATATGTAATTAGTACAGAAATGGTCTGACGACAGTATGAATGATATACTTAAGTTTTGGACGGCTACGACATATTATTATTTTTTTCTAAATTGTGAGCAAATTTAAGTAGTGATGCAACGAATACGAATACGAATATTCGTATTCGCCGAATAGTAGACATTTACCGAATATTCGTATTCGGCGAATATACAAATATTTAAAAACGAATATTTTTGTACGCAACTCTATTTACTACAGATTTAAAAATCGCGCGTAAAAATATGACGTGTGCAGAGGCCCTTAACCGCAACGACCGTTTTCCAAGTCTGAAAAATATTTTTCACTGAAGCCATGTACAGTCGCTTCGGAAAGACTCTTTTCAACGGCTGGAAACATCCAGACTGAAAAATAAAATCGCCTAAAACCAGAAAATCTACGAATTTTATGTTTTTTAAATAAAATTAGCCTATTGTAAATTTTCATTACTAGAAGAGTACAGTAAGAGTTACATTATGTTACGTTATGGACGATAAAGACCCATGGAGGGTTGTCGCGTAAAAGCCACAGGACAGTTCTTTGGCATATTATGATATATTATGTATAAGTTAGATATAAGTTACATATTATGTAATATTGACATGATTTTAAAAGAGCAACTATGGAGTTTCTTGCCGATTCTTCTCCATAGATACTGCTTTCCGAATCGGTGGTAAATGTTAAAATACTTATGTAATGACGATTCGAAAGTGCTACTAAATAGTAGTCTAATTGAATAAATGAATGTTTGAGTTTGAGTTTGAGTTTGAATTACTACATTTATTAAATAAATAAGTCTTTTATTACCAAGGTGAGATATTCGTATTCGTATTCGTATTCGCCGAATATTAGGTTTGATATTCGTATTCGTATTCGTAAAAGTAGTATTCGTTGCATCACTAAATTTAAGCAAATTTAAGCGAGCTTTAAGGCCCGCTTGTGCCAGCCTGGGTTAACACGGTAAACTCTGAGTTAAATTCTAATTGTTATAATTTAAACACACACTAAAATTGAGGTTTTGATATTAGTAATTTATAGCAATCGTCAAGATTTAAATAGGAAGTCAAAAAATAAAACACCATTATAAATTCACGTCATTTATTTAATAAAATTATCACTAGCGACATCTATTCACAGCAAATTTCTCTCCACGACATCTCCGTCAAATGGCGACTGAAAAAAAAGAACAAGCAACAATATTACATTTAAAATTAAAAAGTTACAATAAAAACAAATAAATTAATAATATTGTGGGATAAAAATGAAAAATGTTCCCAAAACTAGTGTCAAATTATATTAAGTCGAATAAAAATGTATGGGCAAAAATGAATAATTATTTTCTTTACTGGAATAAGGCTGGTTGCAGAGCTTGACCGACCGTCAGTGCGTACCGTCGGTCCTGACGATACGCATCAACAATTGTATGACTATGACACTAATGCGCATGACAATACGCGTGCGTATGGTCGGTCTAGCTATGAACGGTTTTATGAATTTCCATACATATGACAAGCGCGACTGACGTACGCACTGATGGTCGGTCAAGCTCTGCAACCAGCCTTAAAAACGGGCGACTAAAAAAACTGATGTTGATATATTGTTTTAATAACTTGAGCGCGAGCGGTATGAATTTGAGTACGCGAGTAACTAAACAAGCGACGAATATTAGTTTAGCAATCCTATAACCAGAATTATTTTTGTCTAAAACTTTAATTTAACGGTTACTGGTTTAAATACTCACCTTTTCTTTATACCTCGAATGGAACTTAATCCATACTTAATATTATAAATGCGAAAGTAACTCTGTCTGTCTGTCTGTTACTCAATCACGCCTTAACTACTGAACCAATTTGCATGAAATTTGGTATAGAGATACCCGATACCTGAGAAAGGATATAGGATAGGTTTTATCTCGGAAATCCCTCGGAAATGCCGCGGCTGGAAAGCTAGTAGTTTTATAATAAAAATGACTCATTTATATTACCATGTCAAGGTTTAGCCCGTCTCGAGGGCTCTGTGGCTGTGGGGGGTGGTGGGGGGCCCTTCTTGTCCAATTCTTCGAGATATGACATAATTATTTGCTCCCTCTCTTCAGGTACGTGCTCTAGCGCTGTGTATCTGTATGGAATAATGAGAATAACACAATAAATACATATTATAAGTTTATTGAACATTTTGATATAGAAGAAAAAAACATGCCGCGAAACTGTAGGAAATAAGAATAAAATATCAAATTCGAAGGTTTTTTTTTATTCACAAGTGTTTGTTGTTAGACGTGTGCATTGATCAATACATGATATAGACACAGTTGACAGATACATACAGTTAGGAAACTAAGCCCCTGTGATGAAATTATGACGTAAGCACTGTTGAAGCTATAGGGTGATATTTGGTGGGTAGGTGTATGTGTGCACATCACTTTTACTCACACATCGAAAATATCATCAACACATACAAACTTTTTTCTATAATATGTATCGTCTTTCAAATTCTGAGGATGTATCACCCGCTACTATCGATCTCCCTGAATACCCTTATGATTCTCGTAAACACGCTTGCTTGTGTGCGTGAGCCATTTCGAACGTTTTGTATGAAGTTTCCTTACTGTGTGTATCACAGTGATATAGAGGTTCATTGAATATGTTATTAGACAAAGCAAAAAAAAAGGCCACCATATTTTTGATCGTAAATTTCGTGTAGTAAAAACATTGATATAATTGGTCTGGTAGCACCCCCCGCTCACCTGGCGTCCCCCCTGGTAGCACCTCCCCCCGCTCACCTGGCGTCCCCCCTGGTAGCACCTCCCCCCGCTCACCTGGCGTCCCCCCTGGTAGCACCTCCCCCCGCTCACCTGGCGTCCCCCCTGGTAGCACCTCCCCCCGCTCGCCTGGCGCCCCCCTCCCCCCCGCTCACCTGGCGTCCCCCCTGAGCGCGTCGTGCACGGCGGTGAGCGCGGCGGGCGAGTCCCTCACTGCGGCCAGCGTGCGGTGCGTCACCGAGCGCGTCTCGAGCAGCAGCTGGCGCAGCGCGCCCTTCGCGGCCAACGCCTTGTCGCGCTGGTAGTCGCGGAACTCGCGCTCCATCTGCGCACACGCATACAACACGAGTTAGAGCGAGCAGTTAACGGCTGAGCGACGTACACGGACTGATCGAGCTGTCGCTACAAACCGCACAGTTGACGGCTTACGGCTTGAAGCGGTCGCGACTGCTCGAGCAGTCCGTGTACGGCAATGAATGAATGTCTATAGTTCACCGTATGGTCGCGGCTTCAAGCCGTCGGACTCAACTACTTGAAGTGGTCCGTGTACGGGCACCCTTAGTGCTGGTACAGACACACACACACACACACACACGCGCACACACACACACACACACCTGCTGCGCGCTCCGGTAGGCGGGCGCGGCCGCGTGCTGCGCGAGCTGCTTGCGCACGTCGCGCCAGTGCGCGGTGCACACACACACACACACACACACACACACACACACACACACACACACACACACACCTGCTGCGCGCTCCGGTAGGCGGGCGCGGCCGCGTGCTGCGCGAGCTGCTTGCGCACGTCGCGCCAGTGCGCGGTGCACACACACACACACACACACACACACACACACACACACACACACACACACACACACACCTGCTGCGCGCTCCGGTAGGCGGGCGCGGCCGCGTGCTGCGCGAGCTGCTTGCGCACGTCGCGCCAGTGCGCGGTGCACACACACACACACACACACACACACACACACACACACACACACACACCTGCTGCGCGCTCCGGTAGGCGGGCGCGGCCGCGTGCTGCGCGAGCTGCTTGCGCACGTCGCGCCAGTGCGCGGTGCACACACACACACACACACACACACACACACACACACACACACACACCTGCTGCGCGCTCCGGTAGGCGGGCGCGGCCGCGTGCTGCGCGAGCTGCTTGCGCACGTCGCGCCAGTGCGCGGTGCACACACACACACACACACACACACACACACACACACACACACACACACACACACCTGCTGCGCGCTCCGGTAGGCGGGCGCGGCCGCGTGCTGCGCGAGCTGCTTGCGCACGTCGCGCCAGTGCGCGGTGCACACACACACACACACACACACACACACACACACACACACACCTGCTGCGCGCTCCGGTAGGCGGGCGCGGCCGCGTGCTGCGCGAGCTGCTTGCGCACGTCGCGCCAGTGCGCGGTGCACACACACACACACACACACACACACACACACACACACACACACACACACACACACCTGCTGCGCGCTCCGGTAGGCGGGCGCGGCCGCGTGCTGCGCGAGCTGCTTGCGCACGTCGCGCCAGTGCGCGGTGCACACACACACACACACACACACACACACACACACACACACACACACCTGCTGCGCGCTCCGGTAGGCGGGCGCGGCCGCGTGCTGCGCGAGCTGCTTGCGCACGTCGCGCCAGTGCGCGGTGCACACACACACACACACACACACACACACACACACACACACACACACACACACCTGCTGCGCGCTCCGGTAGGCGGGCGCGGCCGCGTGCTGCGCGAGCTGCTTGCGCACGTCGCGCCAGTGCGCGGTGCACACACACACACACACACACACACACACACACACACACCTGCTGCGCGCTCCGGTAGGCGGGCGCGGCCGCGTGCTGCGCGAGCTGCTTGCGCACGTCGCGCCAGTGCGCGGTGCACACACACACACACACACACACACACACACACACACACACACACACACACACACCTGCTGCGCGCTCCGGTAGGCGGGCGCGGCCGCGTGCTGCGCGAGCTGCTTGCGCACGTCGCGCCAGTGCGCGGTGCACACACACACACACACACACACACACACACACACACACACACACACACACACACACACCTGCTGCGCGCTCCGGTAGGCGGGCGCGGCCGCGTGCTGCGCGAGCTGCTTGCGCACGTCGCGCCAGTGCGCGGTGCACACACACACACACACACACACACACACACACACACACACACACACCTGCTGCGCGCTCCGGTAGGCGGGCGCGGCCGCGTGCTGCGCGAGCTGCTTGCGCACGTCGCGCCAGTGCGCGGTGCACACACACACACACACACACACACACACACACACACACACACACACCTGCTGCGCGCTCCGGTAGGCGGGCGCGGCCGCGTGCTGCGCGAGCTGCTTGCGCACGTCGCGCCAGTGCGCGGTGCACACACACACACACACACACACACACACACACACACACACACACACACACACACCTGCTGCGCGCTCCGGTAGGCGGGCGCGGCCGCGTGCTGCGCGAGCTGCTTGCGCACGTCGCGCCAGTGCGCGGTGCACACACACACACACACACACACACACACACACACACACACACCTGCTGCGCGCTCCGGTAGGCGGGCGCGGCCGCGTGCTGCGCGAGCTGCTTGCGCACGTCGCGCCAGTGCGCGGTGCACACACACACACACACACACACACACACACACACACACACACACACACACACACACACACCTGCTGCGCGCTCCGGTAGGCGGGCGCGGCCGCGTGCTGCGCGAGCTGCTTGCGCACGTCGCGCCAGTGCGCGGTGCACACACACACACACACACACACACACACACACACACACACACACACACCTGCTGCGCGCTCCGGTAGGCGGGCGCGGCCGCGTGCTGCGCGAGCTGCTTGCGCACGTCGCGCCAGTGCGCGGTGCACACACACACACACACACACACACACACACACACACACACACACACACACACCTGCTGCGCGCTCCGGTAGGCGGGCGCGGCCGCGTGCTGCGCGAGCTGCTTGCGCACGTCGCGCCAGTGCGCGGTGCACACACACACACACACACACACACACACACACACACCTGCTGCGCGCTCCGGTAGGCGGGCGCGGCCGCGTGCTGCGCGAGCTGCTTGCGCACGTCGCGCCAGTGCGCGGTGCACACACACACACACACACACACACACACACACACACACACACACACACACACCTGCTGCGCGCTCCGGTAGGCGGGCGCGGCCGCGTGCTGCGCGAGCTGCTTGCGCACGTCGCGCCAGTGCGCGGTGCACACACACACACACACACACACACACACACACACCTGCTGCGCGCTCCGGTAGGCGGGCGCGGCCGCGTGCTGCGCGAGCTGCTTGCGCACGTCGCGCCAGTGCGCGGTGCACACACACACACACACACACACACACACACACACACACACACACACACACACCTGCTGCGCGCTCCGGTAGGCGGGCGCGGCCGCGTGCTGCGCGAGCTGCTTGCGCACGTCGCGCCAGTGCGCGGTGCACACACACACACACACACACACACACACACACACACACACACACCTGCTGCGCGCTCCGGTAGGCGGGCGCGGCCGCGTGCTGCGCGAGCTGCTTGCGCACGTCGCGCCAGTGCGCGGTGCACACACACACACACACACACACACACACACACACACACACACACACACACACACCTGCTGCGCGCTCCGGTAGGCGGGCGCGGCCGCGTGCTGCGCGAGCTGCTTGCGCACGTCGCGCCAGTGCGCGGTGCACGCGGTGCCGAGCTCGTCGAGCAGCGCGCGCAGCTTGTCGCGCCGCTTGTGCGATAGCGCGCTGATGTGCTGGTTGAACAAACGCTCCTGGAATAAATACGTGACGAGATCAAAAAAAAGGCAAGAAATTAGTAAATAAACATACAAGTCGAAATCATAGCCGGGTAAAAACAGCCCATTATGGAGAAACAAAGGTAAGTCAGACTTTTAAGAAGAATATATGAGAGAAAAGAGAGACGTAAGACGGGCTGTCTTACGTCTCTCTTCTCCTCTCCAAAAAAAAATGTGTGCGTGTACTAGTGTACACACGTAAGAAGTGAAACTTCTTTATGACCTTATTATCAAAAAATAATTTACAATATGCAATTTTACAGAAATACTTTAACCTAACACGCTCGTCGCTTCGCTCCTCGCTACCTATTTAAATATTTACGCCGGCCGCTGCTGCGACTCGCTCGCTTCGCTCGCTCGGCTCGTGCGGTAGTTCAAAAGTTAACCTAAAACGCTCGTCGCTATAGGGATAAGAAAAAGATGGCGCGTACCGGAAAAATGTCACGCGTAACGAAAAAATGTTACACTAAATTTTTTTCCAACCCCGATAAAGAAGTTTCACTTCAAAAAACCGAACTTAAGTCATGTTAAAAGTAAAAATGAGAAAATGAAGACGAGATATCTTCAAAAATATGTACAGTCCACTAGGACTAGACGTTGAATGCCTGGCAAGATTTTTGAAACTTAAACAAATTTTGAATGACTAGTTTTTAACAAAATTCATTTGAATAAAAATAAAGTGTAAAATTAGAGAGTAAAGTTAGATAAAAAAGGGACACCCTTTTGCATATTTCATTTTTTTTTAATAAAAATCAATAACAAACCTTATCCTCCTTGCTGAGGTCGTCAGCTAGACTGTATCTGTGGTCCTTCTTCAGTTGCTTCTTCGCCTCGCGCCACGTCAGGTCCGGATTCCTGACGAGGTCCGCTTGTAGGGCGTTGAAGTGCTGCAAACCATTATAAATTATCTAACTATAACACTACGTTGTATAAAATAATTAATATAAGATAAACTCATGAAACTATTGTATTGTCACTGTTCCTTGATACGTGTACAAAGTTTGAATTGAAATAGAATTAAAACTTTTGTCGCTTAAGAACCACAGGACAGTTTTATAGCATCATTACAATGTAAAATTTAATTATAAAATTGACATGATTTTAAGTAGCAACTACAGAGTTTCTTGCCAGTTATTTTCGTTAAAAACTGGTTTCCTCACCAATCGTCATTATGTTATGACGATTCCCAAATGCATCTAGACGAAATCAAATGGAATAAAGAAATGTTTGTCCCTTACTCCCCACCCTTCGTAGCTAGCTCCTTCTGCACCTACCCCCTCCTTCTCCTCTCCCTTCCCCTTCCCCCTTCTCACCTGCATCGCCTCGTCCCGCTTGTGGAACTCCCTCTCCTTGTCGCGGTCCCGCAGGCTGGTGGCGAGCGCCTTCTGCACCTGCTTCTCTCTCTCCTTGATAGACGCCTGCGCGCGCAGCTCCCTCTCCTTCTCTCTCTCCTTCTCCTCGTCGTCTTCCTTCGCCGGCTCCTCCTCGCCCGGCTCGCCCTCCGTCTTTGGTTGCTCCTCCTGCTTTTTTAGCATTCGATGAATATAATTTTGAAGTGAAACTTCTTGAGGCGCGTTTAGAGTAAAATTTCAAGGTCGCGTCATGGCAATACCGTCACGTCATGGAGTAATGGGATTTTGGGAATGTTGCCAAAGAAGTTTCACTTCTGTGCACACTCGCTCTTTTTTTATAACAGCTTGGCATCTGAAATTCTCTCTGAGAACCATTTTTAAATATTATGGTTCTTATACAGAATTTTGCATCTGAAATTCTGTGTCAAATATTCTCAAATATTCTGAGAATGTGCCAATCACTATTGTATGCACATTGCGGCATAGAATACATAATAGTAGCTAAACGCTACAGAACGGACACTCTCCGCCTCCCGCCAAAATTAAACACTTACCTCACCCCGCACGATCAGACATAAAATAGTCCATATTTTTCTACAGGACGATACGCAACGAAGATTGACAACATTAATCAAACTGACTTAAAGTAATTTTATTATTTTGGATTTGTGATTATCGTTTTTCGTAGAAAATGGTTAGATATTGTGCTGTTTACGGATGTATTTCATCAGAAAAACGCGAATTTTTTTTTACACTAGTCAAAAATGTGCCAACCATAAAGCGTTAACACACACATTTGCAGTCTCTACAGTGTGACTGTCAAAACGATAATTTTGTATGGAGTGTCCGGGGTGTGTCTCTGCATTGCACACGTTTCCTCTTGAAATATCATAGAGTTCACGTTTAACGTTCACGTTCACGTTAACGTTCACGTTTAACGTTATTATTTCAATAAGCAAAAATAAAATAAAAAATTGCAAGATTTGAAAAAGGGGTGATATCAAGTTGTAATAAGATTTATGGTAAAATGGGACTCTAAAATCATAAATCAGACGGAATATGATCTTGCACTTTTGGAACAAACAACAAATCTTTAAAGTTATCAATTTGATATAGAACAGAGGCCGTATTACGTACCTCTTATTTCAAGACAGTTTACGCCGTGAATTAAAATGACTGGCAAAATCATATTATGATCGCAAAAACCAGTCATGGTAAACAAATAAATCTACCTATACAATAATCTATAGGTACTAATATTATAAAGCTGAAGAGTTTGTTTGTTTGAACGAGCTAATCTCAGGAACTACTGGTCCTATTTGATAAATTCTTTCGGTGTTAGATAGCCCATTTATCGAGGTAGGCTATAGGCTATATATCATAATCTTAAGACCAACAGGAGCGGAGCAATGTGGGTGAAACCGCGGGGCACAGCTTGTATATTATATGAATTTGCCAGTAATTTCAATTCACGGCGTAAACTGTCTGGAAATAAGAGGTCATGATACGGCCCCAGTAGTCTGTTAACTACGTCGGGAAAACTATGTATTATTTATCAAGATTTTAGTCTACTGATGGCAACATTTAATTATGAATGATAAACATTAAATTCCACACTAATGTGTTCATTGCTCAAAATTTACTTGACTTTTTGGAAATGCTTTAATAATATTTTATAACCCTAGAAAATTAAGCCAAAAATGGGCTATTAGCGGAAATAATTCATGTAGTTTTTAAAATCGCTACAGTTATTCCTTGATATATCCAGTTGATCATATCGAAAGTCCTCATGCGCGGGGGGTGAGCTCAGGGTGTAGGGGGCGACCAGAGGACCCTTTTAAATTTTTAGTCTAAAACCTGCAGAAATAGCATTCGGTACAGTTACTTTTACGAAAATTCTCTACATAACATTTCATTAAACGATTTATTTCTGCTAATTTTAGTAATTTTCTTGGTCTATTAAAATCACCCATTTCTTCCCAAGGTTAATTACTAAAGAAAGTTTTAAATGTTTCAATATTAAAATGGAGTAAAATAACAAAACATACAATCATATCATTTATTTTCACAATTATTACAAATACAACACTATTATAAGTGGACAGATACTGTGAAAGTGATTATGTAAAATAGATCTTGTTGTGTATAAAATAAAGTTTAAAATACAATTTTGTAGGATCACTGCATAGTATAAAAGTAAAACATAGTCGCTTATCTGACCCTATGTATGCTATCTTTAAAACTATGCAACGGTTTTGATGCAGTTTTTTTAATAGATAGACCGATTCTCGGGAAAGGTTTTAGTATATAATTTATTAGGTTTTAGACAAAGCTGGCGAAGCCGCGAGCGGGTAGCTAGTGCTAAATAAAAATATGTATATCTTTGTGACTTAGCATGTTCTGAATATGTGTACTCATAAAAAAAGTCTTATCAAATAAAAACAATATAAATCTTCGAGTAAAGCGTATCAAAGTATGTCATCCCATTGCTATATCTTTCTTAATATATATAAATCTCGTGTCACAATGTTTGTCTTCAATGGACTCCTAAACCACTTAACCGATTATAATAAAATTCGCACACCATGTGCAGTTCGATCCAACTTGAGAGATAGGATAGTTTAAATTTCAAATCGTTTTAGAGAAAGCGGGCGAAGCCGCGGGCGGTAAGCTAGTTATGTTATACAATTTTATTTATATACCACAGGTGAAGCCGGGTGCGGCGCTAGTATTGCATATTTTATTAATTTGATCAATCATAATGTACTGCATTAGGTAGTTATAAAAAATGTACACTGCAAATCAATTTTATAGCTACCTACTTAATTTCAAAAAAATCATTTATGTTGTCATATTAAAATTTCCAATTTTGAGATTGGAAGACAACATTAGAAATTGTGAACCTGCTACCTTAAAATACATTTTTTCGTACTGGAATACGACTATATTGCATCTCGCTATAACGATGACTATTTGCAAGCGTCAGAAAGAGACAACTAGCTTTACATCAAACATAATCAACTTCACAGTATCCGTCCTTTATTTACAAAGAAATTTACCGATATATGTGTTACTTAAATCTAAAAAGGTATAGATATTAGATATTTTGTTTTACAAACATATTTCTACAGTTTTTGGCTTAATTTTGTATTTATATTAATTTGCACTTCAAGGGGCCTCAAATATAATATTTTCCAACAATTCAATTATTCCAATGTACAAGACTTAATAGAGCATGTTGAAACAGTCTATCTCGCTCTAGCATAGTAAGATTTGGATATGTTAGAAAGAAACAACACACATTTTTCCTTTATTTAAACAACAATACCAAATATATCGATCTCTCTCTAGCACACTGAAATGTGAATATGTAAGAAAGAAACAGTACTATCCACATGTCTTATTATTATTACTGTTTTCACAACAATCATATTAAAATTACGTCTATATTTCGTCTCTTTCTAGCACAGTGCGATAATTGAGAAAGATAACCTTACTTGTTTTTCTTAATTTTAGAACGAATTATATTAATTTTAATTAATACATTAAGCTCTTTTTTAGTTTAAAGTTAATTAATAAACATACACCTATCTTAACATAAAAACAATCAAATTGTGCTTTGCCGTTTTTAATAGCCACATAAAAGTAAAAAAGTGGTTATAATATTTTTTAATTATAAGAATAATTAAAATACTATGCGATCATTAAGATTTGCAAATCATTAATAAATGATAATGAATAAAAAATCAAATAAAAAAGAAACATATTTTAATTAAAAACCAAACAAATTCTAAATATATTACATATACGATATATTATAGTGGCATAGTTGTATCTTAAACCTAATGTAAATGAGTAAAGGTTGTCAAAAGAAAAAAATAATTATACAAATTTTATTTTACCTTACATGCCACACTTCACAATATTTTCCGTAAAAAAATGTTTTAATATTCATATTATATTACAAGGCCATAAATAGTACGAAAATTAAAAATACTCAAACAATAGAGAAAATTTACTTTTTTTTTCGTATACAGGGTTACTTGAAAAACACCAGCAGCCTCGTAGGACAAGATAGCTAACATCATAAGTAACAACATTTGTTCTACGACTTTTGGCATAACGCAATAAATTATTTTTAAATGATTTTTTAAACTTTTATTGTACTCTCCTAACATTTGTAAGTCTATGTTTCAAACTCAAACTCAAACATTTATTTATTCAATTAGACTTCTTCGAGAAGCACTTTTGAAACGTCACACGTCACACAAGCACTTTTGTTCTATTCATTATCGGATGGTCGACGCGGCACCACCTTCCCCCTGTCGTTCGCTTCTTGTTTACGTAATTTTTGGGATGCGCGTAGAGTTTATAATATTCAAACGGAAAATTAAATGAATATTTATTTTTGTATGAAAATAAAATCTAACAAATTATCAAAAGTCTTAGAACAAATGTTGTTGCTTATGATGTTAGCTATCTTGTGCTGCGAGGTTGCCGGTGTTTTACAAGTAACCCTGTATAAAGAAAACCTAACCCACCTAAGTGTGACTTTAAATTCATAAGTTAATACACATTAAACGTAGCATAAGTTTAGATTGATATATTTTGAAGAAAAAAAAATGACATTCGTTTTAAAAATAACGATAGGAATACAAAAATAAATATATAAACATTAAATAAAAAACAAGAACTATTGCCTCAAGTCAATAATTAAAAAAGAAACCAAATTTTTTTATTTATAAAATTCAGTTTTGTTTTGAAATAGTCAATATAAAATTACCTAGTCTATTAAACAACATCCTATATAGTCAAACAAGACAATATTATCACATACACAGATACAAGCAGTAGGGAAACTTCATACAACACGTTCGATAAGGCTCACGCACACAAGCAAGCGCGAGATCGTAAGGGTATTCTTATATACTACATAGTATAAAGCAAAGTCGCTTTCTCTGTCCCTATATCCCTTTGTATGTTTAAATCTTCAAAACTACGCAACGGATTTTGATGGGGTTTTTTTAATAGATAGAGTGATTCAAGAGGAAGGTTTTAGTATATAATTTACTAGCTGCTCCGCGCGATTTCACCCGCGTGACTTCGCTACTGTTGCTCTTAGCGTAATGATATGTAGCCTATAGCCTTCCTTGATAAATTGGTTATCTAACACCGAAATAATTTTCAAATCGGACCAGTAGTTCCTGACATTAGCGCGTTCAAACAAACAAACAAACTCTTCAGCTTTATAATATTAGTATAGATTTAGATTGTGATAATACCCTTACGATTCTCGTTAACACGCTTGCTTGTGTGCGTGAGCCATTACGAACGTATTGTATGAAGTCTCCCTACTGCTTGTATCTGTGTATAGTGATATTTGAAAAAAAAAAAACACAAAAAACCTTGTAATGCGAATAACAGCACGAACCTGTGATTCGCACGAATAAACACTTGTTAAACGGTTTCAAATTGTTATGTCAAAACGTTTGACGTAATTATGTCAAAGTTCGACATGTCAAGTAGATTTGACATTTAATTCATCAAACAGAATCTGTGTTAAAGTCAACAAAGAAAGAATATGGATAAAAAATGCGTTCATACAATGCTTTGCTCTATGAAAAATAGTTTTGAGTGCGAACCGTTTACACTAAATTTAACACTAAACATTACATATAACTTAGTATATATCTTAAAAACTACATTATAATTACACACTCCTATATAGTACATATATAATTTACATATTGGTCACTTACAACCAACGTGGAAGATACTTTAGAAGTACATACTATGACATGAGTAGATAAACAGTACAGAGACGAAACTTCTTAAGGACGTGCAACATTCAGACAAAATAGTAGAGAAAAAAAAAACAATTTTCGTTATTACACAGTAAAAACAATTTATTTACTTATTTATTGTAATAATTTAGATGATTGAATTATGATATATTTTTAAAGTGAAACTTCTTAAGGCGCGTCGAGAGTAAAATTTCAAAGTCGCGTCATGGTAATACCGTCACGTCATGGTAAGGCATAAATTATGTTATCTTTGAATCTTGCCAAAGAGGTTTCACTTCTGACACGTGTGCTCGGCACACACGCTATTTTTTATAGAAGTCACTTAAACGAGATGGCCACTACAGGCCTCCAACATCGACCGATGTTTAATGAAATACCCTATAATTGTGGAACCGATTCGCGCAGTTTTATGAAAGTCTCTGTACTATTTCTATACTCATGTAGTAATATTAAATATTATCAATCCATAATACTCGGGTACCATCATAAGGAAGGTACCCGGTCCTTTGGAAGGCTTACGTGGGGACACGGATCCAACACGCAGAGGCCCTTTAGAGAACTTTACTGTGTTGTGGGACACCAGCCACAGCCTGCCCATGGCTGCACTATAGAGATACAGTCCTAGGCAGTCCGCGGCCGATGTAGGACTATTTTGGAATATGGATAAACAAAATAAACTGGGCTATGGAGTGGGATGTTAAATGGGCCGGTATTTGGGGACTATTGGAAACTATGGCACCTGCCTTTCTACTAAAAGAAAGTAAAAATATGTTGGCAGGTGGTGACTCGCCCTCTCACTGTATGGGCCCCCGAAATAAGTCGCTGCAATAGTGCGACAAGGGGGCAACATATTGTGAGCAGCTAAGGGTGGAGAGGCGTCCCTGGACTTTAAACTACGATCACGCGCTCCCTGAGGGTCCAGTATTATAGTTATAGTACTTGCGATTATTTACACTTTCGTTTTTACAGTACACTTTTGGTCATTTTGTAAGTCCGGGTAGAAATCATGTCGTCTCTCTCGCACATGTAATAATGTCCGTTTGATAGAAAGAGAGCGCACTATATTCACAGATTAAGTTGTCAATTGCCTTAAATAGAAACTACGTTATAAGGCGGTTCGTTATATTACATAATGTGTCATAAAATAATCGAATGACATTTCTTTTAATTCAATCATTTATTGGATCGGTTTATATTTGAGTTACTGGTAATATTGTCTGTATACACTCTTTCAAAGATTTAAATTGGTAGATGCGTGTCACTTTCAGTTCTTGCTCAATCGAAAATTATTTATATGGTTAAAAAATTATTATACATCAATAGTAAATAACCGAAAAATCAGTATACAGCCTACCACGATGTCTTAAAGCAGTATTACATCCAGTGTGGAAACACGACAGCGACTTCGCGCGAATTAGGCTGGAAATAACATAGTAATGTCCTTGATATATAAAACTTTTGACCATTTAATCATTATTTAAGTTAATATTATGCTATAGTTTTGTTATTATTGTGTCATTAAGGAAGGTGGACCCCAAAATACAGGCTGTCCTAGTTTGGGGTCCAAATGTTACATGTTTGTACCTAACCCACAAATTGATCAATAAATGATTTTTTTTTTTTTTTTATTAAAATAAGTGCTTTAACACCACAAATCTTACTAAGAACATGTTGTAGTACATAACCTCTTGTCTTCTTACAAAAACGAGCGTTAAGTGCAAGCAAATTATGAACACCCTGCAATAACGACCTTCATTTTTCTGACAAACGAGTAGTAAAAATTCTGCACACTCTGTACTATACCGATTTCTATCTACCAAAAAAGGGCGTAGTAGTACACAAGTTATGACCTATTTATACCGTCCTATTTTTGGAAAAAGAGCGCTCAAACTTTTCTATTCAATCCACGCATCACCAATCTAAACCCCCACAATGATCAATACGAGAACCACTCCACACTAAGTCACTATCTATACACTTCACAACCATTTAATAGTTCCTCCATCGCCTGTACGTCGCCCGCCTGCAGAACACCTTCAGCAAACACTATTCTTTCTCCGACTTCCGTTTCCGCTTCTCAGTCTTTTCCGTTTTCTTCTTGCCCTTCACTTCCGGTTCCGGCGACTTGAAGTCCTGTTTCCGTTTCTTCAGGGGTGAAGCGAGTGGAGATTTCAGGGGGGACTTCTTTTCTGGTGTGGGGGCTTCTTTTTTCGAGGATCGCAACTGTTTCGGGGAGACGGGGTTGTCAGACGACTCCTCGCTCCTGTCAGACGGCTTCGACTTGGTGTCGGACTTGGAGTCAGACTTCGAGTCGTCTTCGCCGGGTATGCCGAGTATCTCCGCCCACTGGTCTGGAGGCGGCGTCGGTTGTTTCTTCTCGTCCTCAGTCGGCTCCTGTTTCTGCGGGACAAAAGGAGCGTTTTTGGTTGAGACACACGGACGGGAGACGAACAAAATACCAGACGCGTTAGCGAACCTGCATCGGACACGTGGCGCACCTAAGACGAACGTTAATTTTGCATATTGTCAATTACGCACAACATTCGCATTGCAGTGTTTAAGAAGCTAGCGGTCGAATCATTGGGAACGTAACACATTCATGTTAGTACGCAAGGCTGCGGTCACATCGAGCGTTACCGTGACGTTTAAAAGGCGTATTAACTCCAGTTTAGAACAGAAACAGCGCTAGGCAGCTCGTCTGGGACCATCACTTTACCATACTGGAATTATTACTGCTTTATGACGTCACGGTAACCCGTGGTCGTGTATATGTTAACGTATAGATGTGGCCGAGCCTTTGGCGCCTGTCATAGTCTGCGGGTGTCCGATGTAGGCTCGCTGTTGTGATCCGACTACACGCCCCCCGTGCGTAAAGTTTGCACAAACTAACGTCGTAACGTCAAGCGAAAAATGGTCGATAGGTATAGAATAGACTGATTGTGTGAAATGACGCTATACCGTCTTATTACAAAAAGTTAAATAAACCTAGTTTAATCCCAAATTATAAAGCCATGGTTAAACTTTTCTTTATCTATGGTTTAACGCTAAAAATGTTCTGTAATAAGACTTTTACTTAGACGATGGTTTTAATACGTTTTAGACCCGGTTTGTAATAAGACGGATAAAGTTCTATTATAGCTAGATTCAAAACACTATCCCATACAAAATTTTTTGACGCTCAGTCCATTCTACACGAAAACTGCATATAAATGTACGCAAAGCAAGTTTGTGCAAGCCCACCGAGCGTGTATACGGAACGTTTATCTCACCGTCGCTCCTTTAGTCCCTCATTCTGTAAACTGTAAAACCGTGACTTTTTTTTAGTCTGTAGCTATTTTTTCCTTTCTATTCACACTTGTTTTTTTTTTTCATTTCGCGCGGGTCACTGACCCCCCGCAGATTATGACAGTCGGTGGCTGCTCACGCACACACACACAAACACACGCGCAAAGTAAGGTAAATTGTATTTTATTTGAACAAACGCGGCGTAATAAATAATTCGTGTCCGTGGCAGATTTGCTTAACGGTGTTATGTTAAAGATAATTTAATAAACCAATAAGTTAAATCGTATAAAAAGGTTATAATCTTAGAGTCAAAATGAGTAATTTATATAGAGCCATCTCTTTCCTTCACACATATTATTAGCCTATCAGAGCGAGAAGGATATTTCGCAGTAGCTTTCATTCTCATAGTACTGAAAGACTGTGCTACAAAAAGAGATGCAATATATATTATTTCTTATTATCAGATGAATTTTATTTGGTCTTTGATATATCATCATCATCATCTTTGATACCACTCAATGTTATTTTACATAAAAATATCGCAAATAGTATAAATGACAGTCTTTCAATCCAGCCGTTACCATCCATACTAATATTATAAATGCGAAAGTAACTCTGTCTGTCTGTTACTCAATCACGCCTAAACTACTGAACCATTTTGCATGAAATTTGGTATGGAGATATTTATACCCGAGAACGGACATAGACTACGTTTTATTGCGAAATATGTACCACGGGCGAAGCCGGGGCGGATCGCTAGTTTTTAATAGATGTCAAAAATCACGTAGAATATTTTGATTTGTAACTGTTGTAGTGTCATTAAACAAACAGACAATACACAGATAGTAAAGTGAACATTAACCTGAGAGAAATTTTAGAGAAAGAACAAGAGAAAATTGTGAACAATCTGAATATAATCCCTCAGTTCCGTGATATTTTTAGGATGATTATGATTGTTCGTTGAAAGAAATTTAATCCCAAAAGTAATGTGGCACTGGCCTAAAAGTCTTTTAGATTTTCCCTACATTGAATGTCTCGAACAAATTCACGCATAAGTGCTGATTTACACAGGGTCAGTAGACAAGTCAGTCGCGGCGCCGAAATTGGCGCTGTTAACTGTTTACATTGACTTCAAGCCTCTGTACTGACTTCAAATCTGTTTACACAGGGTTTTTTTTGGGTCAGCACTGATTTGCCTTGAATTTGTAGTCAGTTACTGACCCTGTGTAAATCAGCACTAATATATAAAGGTATGAGCTAAGAGTTATATAATATAGAGCTATTAGTCGTTTCTTTCATACATTTTCTATGCACACTTGAGTCAAATTAGTTTTTAATTATAGGCTTTATTCATTTCATATTTTTATGGTAGTCAAAATAAAAATGCACGAATAAAGCATGTTGTACGAATGCATGTTTTGAAATAAATAATAATTAAAATTAAAATGTATAGTTTCATTAAAGAGACGAATCTTCTATGGCGGCCAAAGCTGACACTGACATGGTAGGGTCAGCAAAAAAGAAAATAAAAATAACGTAAATGGATAATTATTATATTAATTATTTCAAATTGTTTGTTGATAAACTTCTTTGTTATGGTATTTGTGTATTTATATGAATTTACATATTTACGTATACAGAATGCAACAAAATCCTCATAACACTTGAAATGAGCCTAAAACTGAACAACTTTTCCCAAAGAACATATTTTGTTAAATTCCAATAAAACATTATTTACTATCGCAAATACATAATTGTCATTGTACATTTATGATAAAAACTATTAAAGGGAAAATCAAATACATTTTAGTGATTTTACTTTTCCCTATTTTTTTTGCATGCCGTACGGCCGTGTGTAAGCGAGAGGAAATGATAAGTGCCGCCATTTAAGATTCGTTTCTTTATTGAAATGCGTTATAATTTAATTTGCTTTTAAAGATAATTCATTCAGACTTCAGTTTACTCAACGCTATTACGTTAATTCAATCGTCAATATTTCAATTTCAAAAATTTAAAAAATAATAATTTTGTACGTTTCTTAGGTCGAAGTAAAACTATTAGTAGTATTATCTCTTTTACTCTTAAGTCAACGTACGTACGAATGAAAGAGATAAAATACCAATGAAATTAATCACAAATAGTTACGACTTAGGCTATCGATAAAAAACTTCAGAACCTAAGTTATTAAGAATCGAAAAAAATATATAAATATTAAATTTAAATTAAAAATCTACTCACGCTTCGTAATATATTGAAAGAAAAATAAAATTTAAACTATTTAAATTGCAATAAATACAATAGAATATATTTTTTATACTAAAATCGATACTAAGTATAAAAAATAGGATCATACATTTTATTGACAATTCTATTTTTTCACCACTTACCTCGCTCTTATCTTTCTTCTTATCTTTCTTTGGCTCCTTCTCCTTGTCTTTATCTTTCTCTTTCTCCTTCTCCTTTTCCTTATCCTTGTCCCTATCCTTCTCCTTTTTGTCTTTCCTGCTGCTGCGTTCGCGATCTGAGATTTAATACAAAAAAATAAATAAAATATAAAATATAAATTGATAGTTAAAAATATTGAGACGTAACTATTTTACTGAAAAAAGTATCGTTTTATTCAACGAGGCAATTTCTTCCTGCTAAAGAAGGGGATAAATTATTCTAGGATTTTTTTTTTTAGGGCCGATTTTTCAATGCTTGGATAAAATGTATCCGTCCAATAAAGTATTACACGATAATATTAAAATGTCACGTAAACTGTCAAATACGGGCAATTAGAATACGTTTTTAAAATGGTAGTTTTATACATTATTCGACGAATAAGTTTTATGATTTTATCCAAGCCCTTAATTATGTTACCAGCAGTTTATTTTGTTAATAGCAGTAATATTTCCAATGTGGGGAAGTGATGTCGCAAAACGACCTTATATCATACACTGGAATTAATATTGTTTTAAGACAAATTATTGTTTTGAAGTCGGTAAAAAATTTAAGGCGGATTTATACGTGACGGGTAAATACTTCGGACGGGACGTGAGCAGGACGGGCACGTGATTGCCTCGTTCAAAACGGGAACGTGGTGCAAACGCATACGCACCGTGGCATTGGCATAAGTTTTCCGTCGTCCATTTTCGATAGGTACTTGGATCTCAAGGCGTCACTATTATCTCTCCGGCGCGAACGGAGCGACTGTGCATACGCAGCGAAATCACGCGGGACGGGGACGTGCTAAACATCGTCGCCGACGATATTTTTCCCGTCCACGTTCCCGGCCCGCCGATGTTCCCGTGACATATACGTTTTTGGATACATTTTGTATGCAACGATGTTTCCAAAACTTCCCGTCACTTCCCGTCCGGAAAAAATCCCGTCACGTATGCAGCGGCCTTTACAATACTTCTGGTTGAATTCACCGAAAGAGAAATTCATAAGTTTTTTTTTTTTTTTTTTTTTTATGTAAGAGCAGGTAACTGAGCAGGTGGATCACCTAATGAAGTGACACCACCGCCCATGAGCACTGACAAAGTTACCTTTGAGAGGCTGTTACCGGCTGTCGAAGATGGATATAGGCTCTCTTTTTGAAGGAATTTAAGTCATACACGTGCGGGAATACAGAAGGGGGTAGACTGTTCCACAAGGTGGTAGTGCGGGGTAAAAAGTGTCGCGAGAAGCGTACGGTACGTTTTATAAAATGGTATATTATGGTACACATTTAAACGCCCCTATCCCCCAATTACCCAAAAAACAACCTCCAAATAGCTTTACACTGGAAACAAAACCCAAAAAAGCGCAATCTTATTGATCCTTTTAAAAGTCGATAAAAATTTAAAATAGGTCTGGTCAACCATGCTCGAACGGTGTAGGAAAACATCATGAGGAAACCGACATGACTTAGAATCCAAAGTTCGACGACATGATTGTGTGATGATACACTCTACACATTTTGAGCTAAAACTCACCCTTCTCCTTCCCATCCTTGTCCTTCTCCTTCTCTTTCTCCTTCTCCTTATCCTTCTTCCTCTCCTCCTTGACCATCTTGCAGTACTCCCTGAAGTAGTCCTCCCTCAGCGTGCTACCCTCAACCGCTTTATACCTCACGTCCAGGTCAATCTTCTTTTTGACTTCTATCCATCTTGAGTGACGGTCCACGTTCTTGTCTTTGAGCAGTTGTATGAAGTCGGTTTTCGCCTATAAGAGAACGGTTCGTCAGTTCGCGGTATTGGTTTGTGTGTGTGTATGTGCGTTGTGTGTTGATTGTTGGTCGGGTGATATAGTTAGGTAATTGTTTTAGAGTATATGGATAATTTTGAAAGATAAAATTGGAAAAGGATAGGGGTAAAGCACTTAAGCAGGTAAAAGTCAATATAAGGGCTGTTTAAAATTAAATAGTAAAGGATAGAATATGATTTGGTTAAAATTAAAGTACTTTTCGTTTCGTAAGATAGTGGATATTTGGGTTAAAAGTAAAGCGCTTGTATGGGTTATATTATATTATGGAATATTCTAATATAAGCGAAGGCAAAATGCTGTTTTAAGTTTTAGTACATAAATTTAGTACATATTTATATATAATAAATTCCTAAGCAATTTCAGCTAAAATAAGGCATTTACGGGGGTAATATTAAGGTATAGGATGTTTAAAAATTATTTCAAGATTCTTATTAGGGTCAACTCACACCAAAAGTGCGGCGAAGCGCAGCGAAGCGGAGCGCAGTTTCAGTGCCATATGAATTTTAACTTTATTTTCATTACTATAATACTTATTATCGCATGAGAAACTCGAACGAGTCGCGCGGATGCCCGCGGCGCCGCGGGCTCAAGTTTCTCAGGCCATAATAAGTTTTATAGTAATGACAATAAAGTTAAAATTCATATGACACGGAAACTGCGCTCCGCTTCGCCGCTCTTTTGGTGTGAGTTGACCCTTATGCGCATCTTAAGACTGTTTAGTTAAATGAATTAATAATTACGTTTGAGTAACAATATTTTACACAAAACAAAAATATCGGCCGAATTGGGAATCTCCTAATTTATTTTTAAGTCGGTTTAAAATAAATAGCTTTCAATTTTGATGGAATTTTCTTACGAATAATGCCATAAAGTATTAGTTTAACACGAATTTTTAAGCGAAATTTGTGCGTGATAATGTGGTATTTGAGATTGGATAAGGATGGATTCAGGAAAACAAGGGAAGGATTTAAACCAAAAAAAGCGGTAAATCAAAATAAATCGCAGAGCGCACCCACCAACAATCAACCAAACACAACTATAGATACATTACAGACAAAAAGCTGAAAAAAAAAATAAACATTAGTAGCTGAAAAGAAGAACTATTTTATTAATTCGCTGTGGAAATTAAAAATATTAGAGCCTGAAATAAATTCATTGCATTAGTTGTACGAAAGTAAATGTAATTTGGTGACTGATTTTTATAAATCTCTTTTTGACAAGATCTAGAAATCTATACTAATTACTAATAATATTATAAAGCTGCAGAGTTTGTTTGTTTGAACGCGCTGATCTCAGGAACTACTGGTCCGATTTGAAAAATTCTTTCGGTGTTAGATAGCCCATTAATCGAGGAAGGTTGTAGGCTATATTTCATCACGATAAGACCAACAGGAGTGAAGCACTGCGGGTAAAACGGCACGGCACAGCTAGTATTTAATATTTTAACATGTATATTTTAACATTCTATGTATTCTATTTTAACATTCTATGTATTCTATTTTAACATTCTATGTATTCTAAAATCGTATTAATGCAAATTCTCTTAATTTACAAGAAATATAATACAGCCATGCACTTAGCATCGAAACCAAATACAATTTGATATCCGCGTTCTGTAGTTTTTGAGTTATATTTAAAGGGACATACATACCAAAAAATTTCGACCAGAATGTTTAACAAAATATGTATAATTTATATACGATTGAATATTTATGAAAAAAGAGATATTTTTTCTTCAAATTTTGAAATAACTTTCAAATCAGTATAAATAAGACGTAAAAAGAAATATTATTAACTCTGGCTTTAAGATCACACTTATGACTAAAAAAAATTTATCTATGTATTCATAGCTTATCTTTACAACCTACCAACATTTAAATCTATCAAAAATTTGATTCAATACTTTATACAATTATATTATTTTCATTTTGTAATTTAAACGACTATCGAAAAAATCAACTTTGTTCTTCTAAATCTAATGAATATTACTAATTAAAATATTCGTAATTATTAATATTTGTTTGTGTAATAATGGGATTCGAACCCACTTACTTCTACTTTTTAACCTTTTAACCGCCCGACTTCAGAACAGTTGACGTGTCCCTAGCGCCCGGCACTGTGAATCGAAAATTAAATACCTAAAAGAAAGAGGGATGTGCAATACTTAACTTTGTGATGTCGATATTTCGTTTTAATAACGACATTTGCATTTGCGAGCGAACTACATCTCACCAAGCTAAGTTTGCACCTCGCGTCGTTTACGTCACACTGAGGCTTAGGTAGGTACGGGCTGTAAAAAAGGATCCACTATGACTTTAAAAAAGTAAACAAATGTTTGTTAGATTTTACTTTGCATTTGTTGTTTTTAACATTATACATATTATACGGGTACATGCCGCATTCCAGCGAGGTGTAAACTTAGCTTGGTGAAGATATAGGTACCTACCTACTTGAATACTACTTAGGTACCTTACGAAATTATTCGACATTTTTCGCAAGTCAGTAAAACAAAAAGTGTTTAAAAATTTGAACGATTTATTAATTATTTTCATCGCCTTCTAGAATTCGTATTAACTCTTCAGTATTCGTCATGATACATTTCTATCATGTACATTTATCGACATACGAACGTAAAACTTCATGCACAAGCACAACACTGATGGAAAATTCCAGAAGTCGGCACTCGTATATGACGTAAGAAGCGGTCGTCTTTATCCGACCGTAGCGCTGGGCGTACAAACAAAGTAAGTTTCGGAACATGTAGGCTAGGGATGGGAACCATCAATTGAATCGCTGACATTTCATATGTAAATTTACTTAATTTTAAAGGAATTAAATGAAATACTCACAAATATTTGTAAACAAATGTTTTATTAACAATTGCTGTATGTATTTGTTATAAAGTTAATTAGTCAGTATAACGAGAAATATTTTGATTTATGTTTATTTTTGTATCGAAAAATCTTAGCATATGTCCCGTCCCTCATGTCGGATTTTGTCGTCATGGGCGTTGCACATCAATACAATTTTTTAAAAATAATGTTAGTAATTCATCTAACTTTGGACGTTATTTTTAGGACTTCTAATTAAGAGACTAAAGTGTATTAAACTGTAAATGATTACTTAGTTAACTATTTGCCTAATATAAACATATTTTTGAGAGAATGCAGCGTAATTAAATAAAAAAACTGATTAAACGAGCAGTGATATTTTGGTCGTAAATATACGACTCTGGCGAAATGGGCCCGAAAATATTTGTCGGATTAATCCGACGTAGGCGGTTAAAAGGTTAATAACATGAGAAAATGACATTCGATCACTAAGCCAGAGAAAATAACATATAAATACAATACACATACATTTACTTTCGTTACCTTAACCTACCTAACATTTATTATTATAAATTAAAATTCTTATGGAAAAACAGCCTTATGTATACGAACATAATAAGTGAACAATATTCATAGAAATGCAGTCATTTTATTTCATTTGTTCTTGTGAAAATATTTTTATGTCCAAGAGCAAGATTCTGCCTGAGATTCGAACTCATTCATCGTTTTTTTTTTTTGGTAGCACTTAACAAACCAATTAAGGAAAGCATACAAAAATATGCTTTTACATTGAATTACATAGGTTCGTTTCGCTTTAGTATAATAGACATACTAAAAAACTTAGTCAAGTACATATTTAATTAGTTTTTCCAGATAAAACATAAATGCAACAAATAAAAAAATCATCGTCATCAGTTCGGCTGTTTTTGAGTTATGAAGTGCAAAAAAAAGTGCAATCAAATTTTACGAAACATTGTTACTTAATTATTTTTATGTAAACACAAAAATTTCATGTTTTATCGTTTCACAGATAAGCCATACTTTTCATTTACAGATTATCGCTTCGACGCAAAAAAGTTTAAGTCTTTGATGACAAAAGATAAGTTTCAACATTAGTCTTTGTTATAATTATTTTGTGGTTTCACGACAATGTTTTATACAAACTTTTACACCCGGACCCGATTATATTTACATCAAATTATAACACATTAAACTAGTTCCTTCCCGCGACTTTGTTTTCAACACATTTTTGGTAGTTATACAGCAAAAATATATTATTTCTTTACTAAAATTATAAACAATAGAGAAGATGACTTTTGCATCTTAAAGTATAAAATCAAAGCAGTTTTGTCAAAAAACCAGTGTTTGTTGTTTCCACCGGGAATCGAACCCAGCATCTCCGTTTATTATTATGCATACTAGCTTCCGCCCGCGACTCCGTCCGCGCAGATGTCGGTCTTCGCGTGGATGGTTATTTCTCCATTTTGAGTACCTCTGTCAATAACATCTTATAAATATCTATTGCACCCAATTCCCAAATACGGCTAGGCCTATAATAATACGCAACGTGTGTTCGCGGTTCTACGGAACAAAGTCTATGGATAAAACTGAAAAATTAAGATTAATTTTTTTCTACGTATTTTTCCAGGATAAAAAGTATCCTATTTTACGCCCAGGATAATAAGGTATAATTATAACAAGTTTCATCGAAATCGAACCGATAGTTTTCACGTGATGCCTTCACATACAGACAGACAGACAGACAGACAAAAATTTTTTTAATCACATATTTGGGTTTGGTATTGATCCAGTAACACCCCCTGCTATTTATTTTTTCAATATTTTCAATGTACAGAATTGACCCTTCTACAGATTTATTATATGTAATAGATGAATCTTTTAAATTATACATAAGACTGTTTTCCTACTAATCTCTCTATTTCATTTTTAATATTTCTTTTCAAAATCTCAAATTTACTTGTATAACAAATTTAATTTACTGTTTTAAAATAATTCTCTAATAAATAGGAAGTTTTTCTATCAGTACGTTTCAAAATATTACATTTTTATTGTGACTAAAAAAAAAATAAAAAAAATCATCGGTTCAGTAGCTATAAATCTTGATCTAGTTCTAGTAGATCATTAAAAAAAATCTTTATAAAAATAGAAAAACTTCCGTAATTCAAAGTGTGGCAACCCTGAAAGAAAAAATTGGATTAGCGACTTTAACTTTTCTGCCAAACTATTTATTTACAATTCAACTTGACTCAAAATTTATTCAAAATTAAAAATTTTACTTAACATCTCAGTAACATTTTTGTTTAAACCCAACACCATTAAAATTTAATAAAATGTCAATATCATGCTTCAAAATTGGCAGATGGCAACACTACATTGTTACTTTTTATTATTTTTTATATAAAAATAATCGACTTACCGCGCAAAATCGCAGTTTTCGTTCTAATGTATCGTTACTTGAGTTTCCGTTATATTACTATACTTTTTTTTATATATTATTTGCTTAAAACTATGTCTAACCTTAGGAACATTGTTGCCAGCTGTGGTGGCCACTTGACGGTAAAAATACAGATAATAAAATTAGAATCGTTCTATATATTAAAATATACATGTATTTTATCTCTTATTGAGAGATAAAACATGTATATTGAGTCATTTAGCAAGGAGGCTTTATGTTATTGCCAAGTCATTTGTATATTTATTATTAATTATTTAAAGACTGTGACTCAGAGTTCAAATACAATATTAATCTCCGTTAATCGTTAATAAAATTATCAATTTTAAACTGTTCATTGTAATTCATTATCATTACTACTTAACAACGTTACTAGCAAATCTCAATTTACCCGTCGATATCTAGCTTAGCAATTTCCCGTTACCCCATCAAAGGTTTGCCTTCAAAAATATCTAAATACCTTGTCTAGCCACCCTTTTAACCCATTGAGCCCCAAGCGGCCCGATCGGTCCACGACACAATAGATTTTCTATTGTGTCTGTGATTCCGGGGGCTGAGTTATTAATTTTAATAGCCCAAATAACATTAACCTCTAACTAGCAAACTACAACTGCCAACAATTTCATTACGCGATCCCATCAAACCGCCCCAGACCTAGCCACCGCGAATCCTACAATCATATTCCACTATCATATTTCTGGCTCCTAAGACACAGAGTTCCTCTAGTTTAGGAGTCAGCGTACATATTATTGTAAAGTTATTTGTTTTTGGCAAATAAAGATTTATTTTATTTTTTTATTATTATTTTACTATAACCCAATCCCATCAACCTATTGATCCTAAATCACACGTAATCCCACCCCACTGTTCCCGACCTATTCATCGCAAATCCCACGACTCTTTCTACTCAATTGTCTATATCTCTAACCTACTATTGCAACTGACTATTTCCGGAACCCACCCCACTTCTAGATGTACTGCCTTTGCAAAGTCCACAGATCGACCCCACAACCACGCCCCACTATTGTATCCGACTACATCTCTATCCCACCCCATAACTTCTCACCTAGCCCACGCGAATCCCACACATCGATTCCACTATTCAACAAATCTCTATCCCACCCCATAACTTCTCACCTAGCCCACGCGAATCCCATACATCGATCCCACCCCATAACTTCTCACCTAGCCCACGCGAACCCACACATCGATCCCACCCCATAACTTCTCAACTAGCCCACGCGAATCCCACACATCGATCCCACCCCATAACTTCTCACCTAGCCCACGCGAATCCCACACATCGATCCCACTATTCGACTATATCTCGATCCCACCCCGCGGCCGCCAAGTGGCCACCGCCAGCACGAAGCCGCCCGCCGTCAGCCGCGCCACCGCTATCGCATACAAAACACCAGCTGACCGACGAAACTCGCCGACATTGCCGACTTGGCCGACATGGCCGACACCGGCCAAGCTCACTCACTTGGCCGACGTGGCCGACGCTAAATGTGGCGGCGGTAACGCTACGCGATTGTCGCCACAACGGAAGTTTCATAAAAAAACATGATTCCGTTGCTTTGTGACGAAAGCGTTTCCGTAGATGAATTGAAACTTCTTTATGCGTGTTGAGAGTAAAATTTCAAGACACGCCATAGCAATACCGTCACGTCATGGAGCTAAGCGACGATTTTGGTATCTTTGAATTTTGCCAAAGAAGTTTCACTTCTGACACGTGTGCTCGGAACACACACTTTTTCGCGCCAATCGTGAAACGCTACCGCCTCGGAGAAATGTGACATTATAGTGAATTGCAAATGGACGTCAGTTTGGAAAATTATTTTCGAAATAATTATAATAGAATTATTGTTTTATGTACTGAAATAAAGTTTTTTTTATTTTGTTCGTATCAATATTTGTGAACAATTTACTTTTCCAAACTACGTGAAATGGGACATTCAAAAATATATTTCAATTTATGATTCAGTTTTTTTAAGCTTTCTAATTCAAAATATTATTAATTTTTATGTATAAAGTAATTGGTTAAAACAAATAAAGTATTTTTTAACATTAGCACTAATGAAAAACGGTATCATAAATTGGTAGAGAAAAAAATATCTTGCAAATATTGTAATAATAAAAAATGTCAATATATTTGATCAAATTTCAAATTTAAAAATTTAAATTCGCTTTGCGTGAACATTCATAAATAATTTCACACTTGGGAAATCGAACCCAGATATATTTTTTTGCTTTAATAGAAAATAAAACAAATTGTACTGTTAATGTTGGACCATATTACATATTCTATATTAGACAGGATTCGAACCTGATTACTTTATATTATTGCTAAGAAATTCAATATAATATGTTTCTTTATTATCACAATAATTTTTAAAATAATTATTCTTTGAAACACTTCAGCAAAAGGTCAATAGCTGTTATAAAACTCCCTCACTCGTCTCACAAAATTACATTTGTTTAAAAATGTACTGAAGTAGCCAAATTCAACGGATATCAGCGTACAAATTATTTCATTAAGGACATAATAAAACATATTTTAATGTATCCTCATAAGCTTAAGACATTTTGACTCGATTTGATCGAAATTTGTGTCTCAAGTGATGGACAGATTTTGATGAATTGTAGTACATTACAAAGGTACGTAGGGGACTGCAAGCAGTCCACGTACGCATTTGTGCCTTGTTTGAAAAAATAGGTCATTTGAAATAGCATTAGTGTATTTGGTAGGTATGTGTATAATGCGTGAGTTGCAAGCAGTTCACGGGACAGTAATCGTCGGTAATTTCATAAAACATTAGTATTCCCGCCTTATAGCTATGAGGGGGGGGGCTGAAAAACAGCGCTGCGAATGTTCCTGAACATTGCAGCATATACTGAGCTGTCTCCTTTTTGTCACACTTCGATAAATCTTCTGCTTTCATTTAATTTCTTTTGTACGAGTTCTCGTATTATGTACGTGTTTTTTTTATTGTTGATATATTGTGTCTGTGTGTGTGTGTGTTGTGCTGTCCTTGATAATAAATGTTTCTTTCTTTATATTTGGTGTAATCATCTAACAGCGATTCCAGAGTCTATTCGAGAGAGAGAGTGAGAGTAAATGCATTAGGTAGTATTCCCCGAGAATCCATACTTTTTTTATATTATAATGCGAAAGTAACTCTGTCTGTCTGTTACTGAATCACGCCTTAACTACTGAACCAATTTGCATGAAATTTGGTGTAGATATATTTTGATACCCGAGAAAAGACATAGGATAAGTTTTATCCCGGAAATCCCACGGGAACGGGAACTATGCGGGTTTTTCTTTGACTGCGCGGGCGATGCCGCGGGTAGAAAGCCAGTCTTATATTAATTATAAGTAACAATACTAGCCGCTTTTCATTCATTCATATAGAAAATGTGTTGGTGAGCGCATTCCTCGATAACGGCTGAACCGATTTCGTTAATTCCTTTTTGTAATATTCCTAGCTAGTTTGTTATATTATACTCTCAGTCAGTCGGAATTGCCTTTAAATTTTTAATTCAAGAATTTTCTACTGCGGGAGGCTGTCTTCGTTCAAGCGTGCGTAATGTGCGAGCTGCAAGCAGCCCGTGGCGCTGTTTTTTGTCGTTGCTATGGAAATTTCTATACAAAGTTTGCAAAAAAAATTTTTTTTTTTTTTTTTATTAACAATAGATTAATAAACACGGACCGAGCTTTTTAAACATTCATTATTATCTGTTACTGATTAAAGGAGCCGTTGCATTTCATCTATGAAAAATAGAAACTAGTTAGAATGAAATTGTGAGGATGCAGTTTTACCAATCACAAATTTTCAGTCACGCAAACGTCTTGAGATAAAAATCGACCATATCACTACATAGTATTAAACAAAGTCGCTTTCTCTGTCCCTATCTTGTACTTTCTTGTTTGTGCTTTCGTATGCTTAAATCTTTAAAACTACGCAACGGATTTTGATGCGGTTCTTTTTAATAGATAAAGTGATTAAAGAGGAAGGTTTTTGTATATAATTTTTTAGGTTTTAGACAAAGCGGGCGAAGCCGCGGGCGGTAAGCAAGTTGGTAAATAAAATGAGTCCAATTTGATATTTCTCTCATTTCTGAACATTATTAGTTCTTTGCCCCCATAGAAGCATCGAATTTGTGTTTTATGAAACTTATAAATCAGCAGTCAAAACGTTTTTCTGCGCGGGCAATTTGGACACTTTTGCCGACCGTTCCGTGCGTATATCTCACCGTAAATTGTCGTTTTTCACAATATTTAGCGGCCATTTTGCTCAATTTAGGCAAAGTTTGAGCCCCCTATCTTCCCCAATGTCCCTCGTGTCCCCGTGTGAAGTGCGCATATCTCTCCTTCTCCTCCTTGTCCCAACGCCGCAGCTCGGCCACGTGCTCGTTGAAGCACGAATCGCGGTCGCACAACTTATATACCGACCATCTTGTTATATAGGTGGAATATATCTCCCTCCCACTTCCCTATCTACTCTCTAGCTCTCTCACATGACGATTTTGGGCAAGGTTAGCAACAATGGTGGCCATTTTACTTCGACACTTCCCCCCTCAAACGTCTCCTAAAGGCGATTTTGCCAAAGTATGACGATGTCAACCATCTTTTTTTCGCAAATCTACCTATTTATAGATCCCCCCTCCCCCCAAATATCTATAAATATGCGATTTTGGTAATATTTGGGCCCCAATCTCTCTAGACCGACAATTTAATCGATTTTAGCTGTGTTTTCGACCATTCCATGCGTATATCTCACGGTCTCCCGGCATCTCTCCTTCTCCTCCTTGTCCCTACGCCGCAGCTCGGCCACGTGCTCGCACGACTTATATACCGACCATCTTGTTATACAGGTGGAATATATCTACACATTCCCCCTTCCCCCAAAGGTCTCTCGAACATCAATTGGGCCACTTTTGGCGACCGTTCCGTGCGCATATCTCACCGTCTCCCGTCGTCTCTCCTTCTCCTCCTTGTCCCTACGCCGCAGCTCGGCCACGTGCTCGCACGACTTATATACCGACCATCTTGTTATACAGGTGGAATATATCTACACATTCCCCCCTTCCCCCAAACGTCTCTCAAACATCAATGGGGCCACTTTTGGCGACCGTTCCGTGCGCATATCTCACCGTCTCCCGTCGTCTCTCCTTCTCCTCCTTGTCCCTACGCCGCAGCTCGGCCACGTGCTCGTTGAAGCACGCCTCGCGCTCGCGCGGCTTCTCTATACCGCGGAACCGTTCGTCGCGGCAGTACTTCGTCGAGAACTCCGTGAATGACGATCTGTTGAGGGAATGTTAGATTAGTTACATATAAAATATACAAAATAAAAATGTGTGCGTGTAGCTAGTGTACACACGTAAGAAGTGAAACTTCTTTATGAACTTATTTTTCAGAAAATAATTTACTATATGAAACTTTACAGAAATACATCGAAGGGAAGAGAAAAAAAGACGTGTATCACTCGGGGACTGTGCGGTAAAGCTATTGCATGCTATGCCTTCAAGCCATACCGCCGTGCCCGTTCCCGTAGGGGGGGGGGGGGGGGAAGCATCAATCCCCGCGCTCAAGGCCCGCGATAGAAGCTATACAATAGCTTAAAAAACACGCTTTTAACACGTTACTGTACGTATTGATAAAAAATAAAATAATACTAACTTAGCGTGCAACTTGGCCTCCTCCATGAGCTGTTTGAACGCTTGTTTCTTCAGCAGCAACTTGTTCCGCTTCTCCTTGCGCTCCTCCTCGGCACGGTCGCGCACGTATTTGTTGAACACCTTAAATTATTTCATTAATTTTATATTTATTTATACGATAAACTGTGATAAAACTTGTGTGATGTGTCACTCACGACTAATTTTCTACCTGTTGGACAAGTAATCTAGTTTTTCAGTCTATCCGTTAAAAAGTAAAAACTGACAAACATAAATAACAATGTGCATGGCAGTTGCGGTCACTCCCTACCACCTGGCGGCTTGGGCTCGACCATGCGTAACTGTGTGTAGCGACTTTGAAATTACGCAAGCGAAATGTTTTCGCTACAAAGCATTTATACAACTTTCCGATATCATTCCTCGGGACCTAAACGGCCTAGTCAATCTAGAATGACGGCTTGTGTATCGTCGTCGTCACTCACTCCCCCACGTCTCTACATCTACACGCGTGCGACGTCACTGCTCACGTGTGGCGTCCAAACGTGTCAAAAATATCCAAACTTTATACAATGCCAGAATACGTTGGAATTAGCTTTGTATACTTGCTTAACTAATACACAGAATCAGTGTTCGAAAGTATACGCGATCATTACGCAAAAATCGTGTATATTTTCTAGAACTTTATTCTGTCACCCAACTTGAAACTACACTGTATCAGAACACTATAGATACGTTCTGGTCTTGTATACTTTCTAAATACGCAGTGACGTCACTGCGCGTGTGTGACGTCACTGCGCCCTACGCACGCACCTGGCGGCGCTCCTTGGACTCGAGCAGCAGGTAGCGGCCGTCGAACACGATCTTGTGCAGCTCCTTCTCCCACGGGCTGAACGCGGACACGTCGTTCTCGCGCAGCAGCTGCAGGAAGTGACGTCACTGCGCGTGTGTGACGTCACTGCGCGTGTGTGACGTCACTGCGCCCTACGCACGCACCTGGCGGCGCTCCTTGGACTCGAGCAGCAGGTAGCGGCCGTCGAACACGATCTTGTGCAGCTCCTTCTCCCACGGGCTGAACGCGGACACGTCGTTCTCGCGCAGCAGCTGCAGGAAGTGACGTCACTGCGCGTGTGTGACGTCACTGCGCGTGTGTGACGTCACTGCGCCCTACGCACGCACCTGGCGGCGCTCCTTGGACTCGAGCAGCAGGTAGCGGCCGTCGAACACGATCTTGTGCAGCTCCTTCTCCCACGGGCTGAACGCGGACACGTCGTTCTCGCGCAGCAGCTGCAGGAAGTGACGTCACTGCGCGTGTGTGACGTCACTGCGCGTGTGTGACGTCACTGCGCCCTACGCACGCACCTGGCGGCGCTCCTTGGACTCGAGCAGCAGGTAGCGGCCGTCGAACACGATCTTGTGCAGCTCCTTCTCCCACGGGCTGAACGCGGACACGTCGTTCTCGCGCAGCAGCTGCAGGAAGTCGGCGACGCGCTGCTCGAACGGCAGCTCGAGCCGCTTCCGAGCAGCGAGCATCTCGGCCTCCAGCGCTGCGCTCGCGTCCAGCTTCGGCTTGCGGGCTGCTGCTGCTGCTGCTGCTGCTGCTGCTGCTGCTGCTGCTGGAGCAGTGGCTGTGTTGACGCCGGCCGTGGCCGCTACTGCTGTACAGTTGAGAGATTTATTAAATCACAGGCGAATAAAAATAATACACATAATACTAAGGTAAGCTATATGGTGATTATTGACATAATCCACCACATGTTATTATTGGCACGGATATAGTCATTTTGTTAATCTTTGATAATACCATCTTATGATTGAAAAAAAAAAAGTTTTTCGAACAAGACCAGAAGCTAATGAAAAAAAAAATGCCAGCTGGAAGCATAATTACGCTTCATAAAGTGTGTTATGGCCGTGCGAATCGTTGCTTTATTAATTTTTTCATAATTATTATTAACTAGATTTCCGCCCGCGGCTTCGCCCGCGTTTGCAAAGGAAAACCCGCATAGTTCCAGTTCCCGTGGGATTTCCGGGATAAAAACTATCCTATGTGTTAATTCAAGTTACCCTCTAACTCTGTGTGCTAAATTTCATTGTAATCGGTTCAGTAGTTTTTACGTGAAAGAGTATCAAACATCCGTACATCCATACAAACTTTCGCATTTATAATATTAGTAGGATTGCACTGAGTGGCAGGCCTTTTGTGGCATACATATTTTTAAGTTTATAGATTTAAGTTTCTTGTTTTATTTTATTTTATTTGTATCTGTTAGGGCGGCCGTACACGGACCGCTTCAAGCAGTTGAGACCGACCGCTTGAAGCCGCAACCGCGCGGTGAACTATAGGCATTCATTCACCGCCGTACACGTGACGGCTCGAGCCGTCGCGACCGCTTCAAGCCGTCAACTGCATGACGAAATTCCACCGTGCCGTTGACGGCTCGCGAGCGGTCGTGAGGCATACACTGACTGCTCGAGCCGTTGACTGCGCTAGAGCCGTCGACGGCTCCTTCCCCCCTGAAAATCAATGACTTGACTAGTCAAAAAAATCAACCGCTCGAGCAGTTGGTAGCGACGGCTCGAGCGGTCAACAACCGACGGCTCGAGCAGTTGACGCCGACCGCTCGAGCCGTCCGTGTACGGCGCTCAGCCGTTAACTGCTCGAGCGGTCCGTTTACGGCCGCCCTTATGTATCCATAATAAAAGTATTTCATTTCATTTCAATTGAAACAAACAATAAAACATGCACAATACACATACCATCGTCCTTCTTGCTCTTCTTGATGTCCGTATCGGACTCGCTGTCCGAATCGATGCCTCGCTTCAGTTCACCGTTCGTCTTCGACGGCGTAGTCACCGCCGTGTCTTTGCGCTACAAGGGCAAATGTTTCATTAAATAATAAATGAATAAATATTTCAGGACAACTAATAATACATATTACCTATAAAACTGAAGAGTTTGTTTGTTTGTTTGAACGCGGTAATCTCAGGAACTACTGGGCCGATTTGAAAAATTCTTTTGGTGTAAGATAGACCATTCATCGAGGAAGGTTATAGGCTATATTATATCATCACGCTTAGACCAACTGGAGCGGAGCCACGCGGGTGAAACCACGGAGCGCAGTCAGTTAGAAATAATTTTCGCAAACACATCCTGTCAATTATCAAGAAATTCGTTCTTCTTCAATCTTCTAATAGAAGGTGTAACCTATAGTAAAAATTTATAAAGAATAGAAAAAAAAACGACCACGAGGCGGGACTCGAACCCGCATCTGTTCACGCCAATCCGGGGCGGATGCCTGACCAACTCAGCCACTCGTGACCCGCCATAGCGATTGAATTTATTCCATTCTTTCAGTTTTATGTGTCTAAGCCCTAAGGGACACTCCGCGGTTGTTCTTTCTTGGTGTGAACTAGACCAGTTAGTGCCGTCTCCCTACATTAGTATGTACAAACACGCAAACCCACTCACCGGCTGCGCCAAGTGCGGCGGCTGAGCGACGGCCGCGTCCACGTCTTTGCGGCCCAGCAGTTGTGCCGGTCGCTCCCACACAGACAGACGGACGGTCGGGTTGTAGAAGAACACGCGCCCGTCGCCCGTCCATACCACGCACCTGAAACACAAAATACATAATTAAAACGCTAAAATAAAAACAACAATGTAAACTACGAGTATGCGCATGTCCATACCACGCACCTGAAACACGAGATACACATAAGGACAGCTGATAAATAACCTCAATGATAAATACAATATACACGATTAAAATTGTAAGAAATAATAACAACAATGAAAACTACGAGTATACGCCTGTCCATACCACGCACCTACAGAACAAAGACACAAAATACACGATTAAAATACTAAGAAATAATAAGAACAATGATCAATGAAAACGATGTATAAGAATCCATATAATTTATAACTACCTAACTATTATCTTTGTAACTACATTCCGCAAATAAAGATAATTTAAAATTCAAGAAAATAATATTTAAAAACGCACTTAAAAAACAATTAAATACAACAATAAAAATCACATAAATAACGACACTAGAACAAATCAAATAAATAGCAAGACATTGAGGCAAGAAAGAACCTTTACTATGCCCACAGACTTAGACACTTACTGACGCCAGGGATGTTGGTAATAACTAATTTTGGACAGTTTTGATCGATCGATAGTAATTAAAATTAAAATTGCAAAAATTTGAAGCCAACTCGAGCGCGAGCCGATCGTCAGTCGGTTTTTTGTCGCGCGTCAAAGAGATTAGAGAACTCACGCGGCCGGCTACGCTACATTTGGACGGCAAAAAAAAAAACACGCAATGACTGCAGGGGCTCGCGGAGCATTTTGGATCGATTGACCTCGCGTACAGTTTCGCCGCGGTCCGTACAGGAGCTGTACGCGTATCCAATGTACGCGTGGACAGTGTTTCTCCACGATTGACCTCGCGTACAGTTTCGCCGCGGTCCGTACAGGAGCTGTACGCGTATCCAATGTACGCGTGGACAGTGTTTCTCCACGATTGACCTCGCGTACAGGTTCGCCGCGGTCCATACAGGAGCTGTACGCGTATCCAATGTACGCGTGGACAGTGTTTCTCCTCGATTGACCTCGCGTACAGGTTCGCCGCGGTCCGTACAGGAGCTGTACGCGTATCCAATGTACGCGTGGACAGTGTTTCTCCATGATTGACCTCGCGTACAGGTTCGCCGCGGTCCATACAGGAGCTGTACGCGTATCCAATGTACGCGTGGACAGTGTTTCTCCACTACGCGTAACACAGGAACGCGCTATCCGTACGCACCTTTTCGATACTTACCATGGAGTTCCCGATATAGGCGTGCTCGACACCGGCCTCGTCTTGTCCGGCTTCGGCTTCTCCATCTCCTCTCACTCTCTCTCTCTCCTCCTATAATTTTACAGTACTCACCATGGAGTCCCAGATATAGGCGTGCTCGACACCGGCCTCGTCTTGTCCGGCTTCGGCTTCTCCCTCTCCTCTCACTCTCCTCTCTCCTCCTATAATTTTACAGTACTCACCATGGAGTCCCAGATATAGGCATGCTCGTCACCGGCCTCTTCTTGTCCGGCTTCGGCTTCTCCCTTTCCGCTCTCTCCCGCTCGGCCCTCTCCCTCTCCTCTCGCTCCCTCTCCTCCCGCTCGCGCTCCTCCTTCTCTCTCTCCGCTCTCTCCTTCTCTACTCGCGCAGCTTCCGCGGCCGCTTCCGCGTCGGTTAGCTCGTCGACGTCTATGACTGGACAAATGTGTTTTCATGTAAATATAAAACACTAGCTGCTCCACGCGGTTTCACCCCCGTGGGTCCACTCCTGTTAGCCGTAGCGTGATGATATATTATTGCCTATAACCTTCCTCGATACACAGGCTATCTAACATCGAAAGAATTTTTCAAATCGGACCAGTAGTTCCCGAGATTAGCGCGTTCAAACAAACAAACAAACTCTTCAGCTTTATAATATAAGTATAGATAAGTATAGATTAAAATTAGGTTTGAAATTAGACCTTAAATTACGGACATACAATCATTTCGTTTTTATATTTGTATGGTAGTTAAAAATAATTACAAGTCAATTTTTAATACATAAATGAAGGGATAAAATTTGACAAAGAATTTTACTGATAAAAAGAAGTTACCATTTACTGAAAACAACATTTTATTACTAATGCACATTGTCAAGAGGTTTAAAATTAAATAATAAAAAAGATCATAATTTTTTAATAAAAAAGATATATGTATACTAACCACCGTCAAGTATTATTGGGTCATTCTTCTTCTCTGTCTTCTCTCCCTTTTCGAAGGCAATTTTGGCTTTTAATTCTGTAATAAAATATAACATATTTAACAATTTTACTAAAAATATTTGTGCTAAGAATCTACATATATTAGGTTTGTTTCATTGAAGGGATAGGATGTCTTCCTTTTAGGGTGCATTTACATCAAACGAACATAGAGCTAGAGCAGGAACATTCTTTCGTCATCTTTTAGTGTAAACTAAAACTCGTATTCAGTGTTGGGAGTGTTTAATGTAAAATTTTAGGATATTTCCCGTTTTATTACTCACTAGCTGTTCCCCGCGGTTTCATCCGCATTGCTCCGCTCCTGTTGGTCTTAGAGTGATGCTATATAGCCTATAGCCTTCCTCGATAAATGGGCTATCTAACACCGAAAGAATTTTTCAAATCGGACCAGTAGTTCCCGAGATTAGCGCGTTCAAACAAACAAACAAACTCTTCAGCTGTATAATATTAGTATAGATTACTTAAATTAATTTCGATGTCAGTTTAAAGTTTTTTGATATCTGCAATAGTTACGTAATAATCGCCTGTGCACACTTAACGATTACACCCTGTATAGAATAGGGGTGAGAGGATGTTACACAATGCACCGCCAGTACCGCCACTTACAATTAACGTAAAAATGTACGTACCTATATTAATTATACGTATATAAATAACTAGCTGTTGCCCGCCGCTTCGCCTGCGTGGAAAAGATAAATAAACATGATACAAATTTTCATCCCCTATTTTATCCTCTTGGGAGTAGAATTGATCAAAGTCCTTTCTTAGGGGACGCCTCCGTCCTAACATCTACCTGCATGCCAAATTTCAGGCCGATACGTCCCGTGGTTTGGGCTGTGCGTTGATAGATCACTATATCAGTCACCTTTGAGTATTATACAGGGTTACTTGTAAAACACCGGCAACCTCGCAGGACAAGATAGCTAACATCATAAGTAACAACATTTGTTCTACGACTTTTGGCATAACGCAATTAATTATTTTTAAATGATTTTTTAAACTTTTATTGTACTCTCCTAATATTTGTCTATGTTCATTTGTGTATGTTCTATTCATTATCGGATGGACGACGCGACGTTCCCATCCCCCTCTCGATCGCTTCCTGTTTACGTAATTTTTGGGAGGCGTAGAGTTTATAATATTCAAACGGAAAATTAAATGAATATTTATTTTTCTATGAAAATAAAATCTAACAAATTATCAAAAGTCGTAGAACAAATGTTGTTGCTTATGATGTTAGCTGTCTTGTCCTGCGAGGTTGCCGGTGTTTTACAACTAACCCTGTATAGTTGTGGTCATATAATTAAGAACGATTTGAAGTACTAGAAATTTTTATTTAAATAATGTCATACACAGAGATGTGCACCTTCTGAGAAGCAACTAGTTATGTCATAAAATAGCCACATTAATAGAGCAACTAAGTTTAAGAATAAATAATAAAATCGCCAACAGTTTTTTTTAAAAATAATTTATTTTACCAAAGCAACACATTCAAATAATAGTGAAGCTGGACAAATAATTAAGAACGATTAATTTATCTGCTCGGGAATTATTTTGTATGACACTTTCATTTAAAAAATTACAATAATGCGTTGCGCGAAAAACTTATAAAGCAAGTTTATACATTTTTAACTAAAATTAATATTTAATAGCATATCCACGACTTTTAATTACTGCTTTACACCGGCGAGGCATTGACTCTATTAATTTTTGACATTTTTCTAGAGAAATAGAGTTCCATTCTTTTAAGAAAACGTCGTACAGCTCACTTAAATTTCGACACTGTATTTGAAACCTTTTTCTTTACTTCGAACCACAGATTCTCTATTGGGTTTAGGTCAGGGCTGTAAGCTGGCCAGGCCAAAACAGAAACTGACAGCGCTGTTAGAAATTCCTTTAGAGTGTGTCCTGGTGCTTTGGATCATTGTCATGCTGGAATGTCTAAATAACCGGTAGAACTTCTTCAGCATAAGATAACATTGTTTCTTCCAGTATAATTTTGTATTGGAATTGATCCATGTTACCTTCTATCAACTTTACAGGTCCAACACCATGTCCAGAAAAGCACCCCCAAATTTTCACATTTCCACCACCTTGCTTTAATATAACTTTCGTGTACTTAGGGTCGAATTCTGTATTCGGAGGACGTCGAACATAACGTTTTCCATCGGAACATACTCTGTTTATTTTCGTTTCGTCAGAGAAAAGTACATTTTTCCAATGTCGCACAGTCCAGTTTTCATATTTTCTTGCAAATCTAAGCCGGGCTTGCCTGTGACAAAGTTTCAACATGGGTACTTTTCTTGCTATCCGATCATGCAATTTTTCTTCTATCAAACGTCTTCGAATAGTGCGTGCTGAGATTGCTGAAGGGTTATTTTCCCCGAAATATTCTTTTCTGAGCTCATTGGACCCTTTAAAAGGATTTGTTTCGCCATACGGACGATGTTTCGGTCATCTCGAGGAGTTGTTTTTCTCTGTCTTGGCATACGTGGGACATCCGAAGTTGTTTTATACGTATCAAAATGCCTTATGGCGTGGAAAACTATAGTTTTTGAACATTGCAGATGGTCAGCTATCTTTTTATAAGACCAATCTTCCCGCGAAGTTTTATTTTAACTTCCCTAGTAGATTTATCACAACTTTTATTTTTTTAATAAGAAGTAATCACTTTTAATCTTATGTAACACTTAATGGCGCCGAAATTATACAAACAGTAACCTACAACCACAAATCGAGTCGAGTTTTCTCTATTCCAATTTGAATAAAAGTATAAACTATTTAGCGTTCTTAATTACGTGACCAGCCAGTAAATAGTAATACAATGTTCAGAAGTAGTGTAAAAAGTTTGTCTATTAATTTTTAGGCTAATCACGTGTATTAATGAATACAGTGATTTGTTGGAAAAGTATTTCAATATCGAGAAAAATAAAAATAATTACATGAAATTAGTTATGCATCTTATAACTGAAAAAATCTTCCCTTTGTATCAGCGTTCTTAATTATATGACCACCACTGTATATAAAGATAGCTTGAATAGTTTGAACTAGAGTCTGTGACGTCAGGACAACACTGATGGCTGACCGGTTGGCTTAGTTGGTAGTGACCCTACCTTCCATGCCAGAGGTCGTGGGTTCGATTCCCAACCAGGGCAAATATTTGTGTGATGAACATAGATGTTTGCTCTGTGTCTGGTTAATTTTCTATATAAGTATTTATTTAAAACTAGCTTTCCACCCGCAGCTTCGCCCGCGCAGTCAAAGAAAAACCCGCATAGTTCCCGTTCCCGTGGGATTTCCGGGATAAAACCTATCCTATTTCCCGAGGTAAAAAGTAGCCTATGTCCTTTCTCGGATATCAAAATATCTCTATATCAAATTTCATGCAAATTGGTTCAGTAGTTAAGGCGTGATTGAGTAACAGACAGACAGACAGAGTTACTTTCGCATTAATAATATTATAGTAGAGCCATTTTAATAGGCAACATTTGACAGTTCAACAAAATTCAACAACGTAACCTAGTAACGACGACATAGAATAACATGATATTTCGTTTTGTTAGAACTGCACATTTGCTTAACTTTTTTCAATTACGATTACATATTTATAATAATAATGACCGATACAAGTAATTTTAAGATTTCATTTTACTGATAAACCATTCTAAACATAATAAACAATTTCTGAATTGAAGAACTGACGTCGCTACAATTTTGTGTCAATAAACCTTTTTTCTTTTTAAATACAAGAGATGTTACTCTAAAAATCGAAATCTGACATCTAGAATCGAATGCATTGATTACTTGTGAATAAAAATCATCATAAATTAATAAATTCGATTGACAAATGTTTCAAATCCGTATTGATTAATTCACTTTTATCGATGTTTTTATGCAAGTTACATCTCTTCGAAGATAAAATTGATAGACGTCAAATGTTGCCTATTAAATTGGCTCGACTATAGTATGGATTATATGTATGTTTATCAGCCATTTTGTTTCCATAACACAAGCGAAAGCTTAGTATGGGATCAGATCGTGCCGTGTGTGAAAAATGTCCTGAAATATTTATTTATTTATTATCAAGGCAACATTGCCTACAGCATCTCTTCTTTGTTATCATCTCTTCTTCTCTTCTACACTCACCCTCGAGCCTCTGCAGCGGCTCCGGCTTCACCCACACGCTCTGCGCCCGAGCCGCGTGGTGGTAGTACGCCCTTCCGTCCGGGGCTACATGTGTAGTCCACTCTGCTGCTGCCGCTTCTAATTCTGGGGGTATCACCTGACGGACAAACAAACAAAAAATGCCATTTTACCGGTAAGCCAAAGTTAAAAATTCATTTATGGGTCTAGGTATACGCTTTAAGGTGGATGTTCCGACCGTCCCTCCATACATTTTTGATTACCTCTAAACACTTAACACAGACACTATTTCTTTAAAACTAATCATTTTATCACTTCTCTATAATGAAATGTGTGCGCGTTCGACCTTTTTAATCAATAATTTACAATATTTACTTAGAAAAACAACAGTAAAATACCGGAAAAAATTGACACTTCTACAGTAGTGTGCGTGACTTTTGCCAAGCGAAACACGACATAAAGCACGACATCTAGCGCATAGACTATATACTTATTACAGATCTAGCGCGTCAATGTCTAAACGAAAGGCGATGTTTAGACATAAGACGCGCTAGATGTCGTGCATTCGCGTTCGTTATCTTATACATAATGAGCATAATTCTAATAAATCAAAGTTCTATGTAAAAATTGAGTAATTTCATTTCCAATCGTTCAAAGAAAATAACAATAAAATAAAATAAAACTAATGACCTTAGAAACTATGTTTTTTTTTGTAAACAATTTATTACTCATTATTGTTCGTCCGTCGTAGGTCTGTAAACTGTATTGTACACTGAAGGTAAATGGTACTGTAGGTACTTTAGTTCGGCGTCGTCGTCGGCTTGATATAAATTACATTCTTGATTTCATTGACACGCGCTATGATTTGCGCGCGGAATTTCTTGTGTTGTGAATTTATTTTTGTATGCTATGCATTTTAATTGATTCAAATTGCAATGTTTCTCTAGTATGCATTTGAGACTATATTGTAAATTGTAATAATTGATCGTGGGTATAGTAATTAATTATTCTAATAACGCAATTAGTAATATATGTATTTTCGGTGGGATTCAAAACAAAAAATTGGCCCGTGATTTTTATGAAATTTCACCACATTGCAAATCACATCAATCATAGTTCATACACATGTATGACGAAAGTGATTAGTATTGTGGCTAACATTGACTCATCAGTTCATCACTGAAACCAGTGATAAATCAGTACCTATATCATATTGTGTTTGAATATTTTTAAACAATGATATAAGTATACAATTATTATAAATCGGTAAACTATCAAAGTAATCACAAACTTGCAAACATTGGTAAAATGTCCAGTAGTTTATGAGCCTATTCATTACAATCAAACAAACAAACAAAGTTTTCCTCTTTATAATATTAGTGTAGACAAACACTATGAATACGATCACGAATGCAAATTCGGGGATTTTCTAATTATTGCTAAATAATAATTGAATTCGTTTTGAAATACTCTATAATTTTTAGTGTATAAATATTAAATAGACATTTATAATGTGGTGCTCATTTTTTTTGTACTGCTAACGCTATTGTAGGTACCTATTTTCGTTGTTTTATTTCAAGTGAACACGGCCATACAATTTTGTCACGAGCCGCCTATGATTGTAGGTACTTTTGTTAGGCTCCTTCGTCGTCCGCGTCGCGTCCGCGTCGGCTCGAAAGTTCTTGATTTCATTGTCACGCGCTATGATTTGCGCGCGGATTTTCTTGTGTTGTGAATTTATTTTTGTATTATTATTATTTTTTATTTTTTTTTTTATTTTATTGATTCAAATAAAATATTTCACTAGTATGCATTTGAGACTATATTGTATTATGTATAATTTATCGTAGGTATAGTAATAGTTATTCTTATAACGCAGTTATATTTTCGGTGGGACAATTTGACCCGTGATTTTTCTGAAATATCACCACGTTGCAAATCACATCAATCATACACATAACACACGTATGACGAAAGTATAGTGGCTAACATTGACTCATCAGTTCATCACTGAAACCAGTGATAAATCAGTATATCATATTTTATTGTGTTTGAATATTTTTTAAACAACGATATATACAATATTATTATAAATCGGTAAACTACCAAAGTACTTCCGAATTTTCAGACAGACAAACAAGTAGTTTGAACACGCAGTTTTCTTATACTAGTAGCAAAAATCAAAACCATAATATTATGTTTACCTACTATATTTTACTAAAAGTCGAGTGCGTCGAAATCGTAAATAATAATATAATGTTTTTCACCTTCCTGGTTATTTTCCCATAGTAAATAGTGTTTTAGGTTTGTTGTTGTAGGTAGGAATAATAATAATTATTCTTACTTGTTGGTTATGAAATGTATATTGAAATAATTTACTTTTACAAATCATTAGTGATATTAGTTTTGAGTGAAAATGCTTGGATCAGCATAATATTATATGGTACTTCAAATACATGTTTTGATAAAAAAACAATAGTGTAATAAAATAAAACTGCGTTTTATTGTAATCAATGTTGACAGTTTTAAATTCCAAAATTATTGATCAATAAAATAGTTTACACCAACAAATATAACTTTTATTTTTATAACCATCGTTCATAATATAAACCGTAGCAGGTGGCGTTTTGAAGTTCTGTCTACTCATACAGAAAAATGGAAAACTTGTTTTTTTTGTAAACAATTTATTACTCATTATTGTTGTTTGGCTGTGTGTTTGGCAACTCGAAGCGTGGTCGTCCGTCGTAGGTACTTTTGTTCGGCGTCGCGTCGTCGCTCGTCCGCGTCGGCTTGATATAAAACATTCTTGATTTCATTGACACGCGCTATGATTTGCGCGCGGAATTTCTTGTGTTGTGAATTTATTTTTGTATGCTATGCATTTTAATTGAATCAAATTGCAATATTTCTCTAGTATGCATTTGAGACTATATTGTAATAATTGATCGTGGGTAGGTATAGTAATTAATTATTCTAATAACGCAATTATATTTTCGGTGGGATTCAAAACAAAAAATTGGCCCGTGATTTTTATGAAATTTCACCACATTGCAAATTATATATTATACAATGACAATTACAATTATTATAAATCGGTAAACTATCAAAGTAATCACAAACTTGCAAAATATGCTTTTCCGAATTTTCAGACAGACACACAATTTTATTAGTTTGTTTTAGCAAAGTAGGTACCTATACCTATACGCTTACGTCGCGCGTCGCGTCGCGTCGTCGAAAACGGTGCGCCCAGAAACAAACATACCTACCTAATTCAGTTACAATCCTTTTTTTGTTCCGTAATATATTGTATTCTAATACGATTTTTTTTATTCGTCGGCCAGTTCTACTAGGTATAAAAAGATAAAATTGAAATATAATTATTGTAGCGACAGCCATATGTTACTATGTTTTCGTAAAGGAATATGTTTTTCACCTTCCTGGTTATTTTCACATAATCTTATATATATATAAATGAATCGCAAAATGTGTTGGTAAGCGCATAACTCGAGAACGGCTGAACCGATTTCGATAATTCTTTTTTTATTATATTCCTTGAAGTACGAGGATGGTTCTTATGTAGAGAAAACGTAAACATGTACCACGGGCGAAGCCGGGGCGGACCGCTAGTCTAATATAAAAATGAATCGCAAAATGTGTTGGTAAGCGCATAACTCGAGAACGGCTGAACCGATTTCGATAATTCTTTTTTTATTATATTCCTTGAAGTACGAGGATGGTTCTTACTTCTTATGGAGAGAAAACGTAAACATGTACCACGGGCGAAGCCGGGGCGGACCGCTAGTAAATAATAAAATAATAAATAGTGTATTAGATTTGTTATTGTATCTTGTATACCTACGAATAATTATTCTTACGTCTTGTTGGGAAATGTTCAAATACCTACCTATTGAAATAATTTACTGTTACAAATCATAAGTGTTATTAGGTAGTTTTGAGTGAATAGGCATGGATCAGAAATTCAGAATATAATATGCTACTAACTACTCAAATACATACGTACGCCAAACTTGTTTTACATTCACGCCATCTAGAGTTCAATCTTTATCATTTTTGTATACGTCTGTGTGTGTAAACGACCCTGTATGCAATGACAGATGTTAAAACGCATGGTTTTACCGAATTGGGTGGATTTTAAGGCAATGATATGACATATTTAAATAAAATATAATATTCAGTAATCGCCATGACTATTCCTACGACCTTAATCTTTTCCAATTACGCAAAAACTCAAATAAACTAGAAATGTAGAATTCAGCGCCATCTAGCGGGACATTGGCTGGGAACAGATCGTAGCAATCACCTTAACAACATTATTCTACATTGTATTAAAGAGTTTGGTAGTGCTAAATTTAAAACTTATGTTAAAAATATATTAGTTCAGAGAGCCTATTATAGCGTATGAAAATCCATGGAGGGTTGTCGCATAAGAACCACAGGACAGTTCTTTTGCATATTATGATATATTATGTAGTTAGATATAAGTTACAGATTATGTAATATTGACATGATTTTAAAATATCAACTATGGAGTTTCTTGTCGGTTCCTCTCCATAGATACTACTTCCCGAATCGGTGGTAAATGTTAAAAATACTTATGTAATGACAATTCGAAAGTGCTACTAAAAGTAGTATAATTGAATAAATAAATGTTTGAGTTTGAGTTTGAAAAAAAATTGAGCAATACAATGACAAAAACGCTTCCTTGATTCTGTGAATAATGCATGAATTGAGTTGTCCTGCAATCGATTTCTGCAGCTGTGCCCCACGGTCTCACCCGCATTGCTCCGCTCCTGTTGATCTTAGCGTGATGATATAGATAGCCTATAGCCTTCATCGATAAATGGGCTATCAAACACCGAAATAATTTTTCAAATTGGACCAGTAGTTCCTGAGATTAGCGCGTTCAAACAAACAAACTCTTCAGCTTTATAATATTAGATAGAATAGATTAGAATAGATGTTATCTACTATTATAAAGAGGAAAACTTTGTTTGTTTGTTTGATTGTAATGAATAGGCTCATAAACTACTGGACCGATTTTAAAAATTCTTTCGGTGTTAGCCCATTTATCGAGGAAGGCTATATATTATATAATAAATAATTATCATCACGCTAAGACCAACAGGAACGGAGCAATGCGGGTGAAACCGCAGGGCACAGCTAGTCAACTATATAAGTGTATGGGATATCATATCACATCAGCAGCCCATGCCGCGGGACACAGCTAGTTATAATATTAATATAGATACTCACGGTGGGTTCCTTCTTAGAGGGCGGCGGTGTACCATCTAAAACTATCGGTGAATCCGTGTCGTTTGTCACTTGTGCGTTCATTTGATTCGCCGCTGGTTGTGGGGCGCCTGTAAATTTTCGATTGAATTAAAACGTTGAAAAATACATAATATAAATATAAATAAATATTTCGAGATAATTTTCACACACGGCACGATCCGATCATCACATACTAAGCCTTCGCTTGTGTTATGGAAACCAGATGGCTGATAAACATACATATATAATTTTAAATATATAATTATTATAGATAATCAACACCAAGACACAGAGCAAACATCTATGTTCATCACACAAATATTTGCCCCCGGTGGGAATCGAACCCACGACCAGTGTCTTGGAAGGTAGGGTCACTACCAACCACGCCAACCGGCCAGTCAAAAATAATTAAATTATATAACACATATAAATAAATTAAAACAATAGGCATATAAAAACTCCATAAAAAAAAGGCAAATGCCTTATGGCTTTGATATCTTGGCCATCATCAAGCATGTTTTCCTTTTTTAATGTTTGAATACTTATTAAACTTATATACTTATATTTAATATTATAAATGCGAAAGTAACTCTGTCTGTCTATCAGTTACTTAATCACGCCTTAACTACCGAACCAATTTGCATAAAATTTGGTATAGAGATATTTCTGTGACTGCGCGGGCGAAACTGCGGGTGGAAAGCTAGTTCTTTAAAAAAATCACATTTCTGTTTGTTCTATAGAAATAAGACAATTGCAAGACTTATAATTTTTCGTGAAACATACACACATCCATCCGTCCTCACAAACTTTCGCACTTACAATATTCCTACGACACCAAAAAGCTAAACCACTATCGATGCGACTCACCGTTCCCCTCGGGGGCTACAAAGCCGGGCTGCGCTACCATCGGCGGTGGGCCCCATCCCCAGGGTCCCCAGGTGCCCGTCGGGGGCCCGGTCGCGTTGGGTCCCAGGGCCCCAGGGCCTAACGGGGGCCCCGATGGCGCTGTTGTCGTTTGCGGTGCTGCTGTGGAGTTTAACAAGGTATTGTATTATTGAACTAGAAAAAATTATTAGTATATGTACTGTGTAAAAATGTGTATGCTTCACGTAAAATTTAACAGTTCTTGTAATAATCTTTTAGAATAGAATAGAATAATCGTTTATTTTGTTTTAATTCACAAAAACGTTTAAATTACTGGCTTCATGTAATTTCAAGTTCATAAAAGTTCAGTTCACTAGATTTTATTCGTAACTTTAATCGTAAATCAACAAATTATTTACCTAAACATCAAGAGATTTATGAACCTATGTTAAGGAGTTACTACATGAGTTTATGCTGTACTATATTCTGTGCCGCGCGTTTTCACCGCAATAATCAATTTCTATAGCTCATAGCTGTTGGCAAAACTTCTATAGCCCATGAGTTATTCTGTTCTAAAACCTATATTACAGTAAAATTTCATCCAAATCTGTCCAACACTTTTTTCGTGAAAGGGTAACAAACATACATCCCCATCCTTGTTGTTTATGTTATTAGTAGAAAGTATAATTAACTAGCTGTGCCCCGCGGTTTCACCCGCATTGCTCCGCTCCTGTTGGTCTTAGCGTGATGATATGTTATATTATGTTGTTTATGTTTCATTCATATATAGCCTATAGCCGTTCTCGATAAATGGGCTGTCTAACACCAAAATTTTTTTTTTCAAATCGGACCAGTTGTTCCCGAGATTAGCGCGTTCAAACAAACAAACAAACTCTTCAGCTTTATAATATTAGTATAGATTAGGATATATGTACTTACAATTGGGCATCTGCTGATTATTCTGTATAGATTCGCCCGGCGGCATTTCGTCCATGTCAACTGCCGCTTCGGGTTGGTCTTGTTTCGCTGAAATATAATTAACATTGTCTACTTGCGTCTTAATATTGATTTTGTAATAATGTATGTAATTTTTGTAATGAATATGAATGAATTGTGAAATATTAATTATAATAATGTGAATGAATAACAAATGAATTGATTTTAATAAAATAAAATTAAGAAGACTAAATATACAAGTAAAAATTATTATTAAAAAAACAAAATACCCGACTGCACACTAAAAAAAGAGTGATTGAAATGAATCTAATGATACCGCATACATATTTTTTTAAAGGGAAATTTAGAAAAAATATTATTATGTCTTTATCCCGTGGGACTTTTAGGATAAAATGTATCCTATGACACTCCCGTAATCAAGACAAATCTAACGATACCTCATACATCAAAATCCATCAAGCCGTTTAGGCTACAGGTGGTCACAAAGGAAAAGACATACATACATACTTACATACACTCGAAAAACATTACCCTCCTTCTTTGGCAGTCGGGTAAAAATGTATATCTAATGAAAAATGTATTTAAGTAATTTGCATGCCGTTAACGGCTAAACATGCTGAAATAATGTATCTTATTATTAACACCTATGTATACCATGTTTACTTGCAAATAAACGATTTATTATTTATTTATTTATAGAAAATAAATCACATATGAAAATTACTCATTTATTTGAGAATAAGGTAATAAATACATAGTATTTCATTATTTTCATTTTGAATATCATTACAGAAACAACATTAAATTGACGCTGTATCAATTTACTTCACAAAAATTCAAAATATTATATGCATTTCATTTTTTTGATGATAAAAATATTTTATCTCTTCAATATTTTTTAACAAAAAACTAAAGTAAATTTTTAAAACTTAACCAATTAAAACTGTAATTTAAATGGGACCACATTGGAGGCGCAAACTTTCAAATACAGAAGAATCATCAAAATCGGTTCACCCAGTTGAACGTTCACGGGCCTTAGACAAAGTAACAATTACAAAACGATAACGAAGTTAGAAATCGCAAAAATGTATGGGATTGACATAGATAGACCACGTGATCTAACGCGTCGTATGTCAATCCCATACATTTTTGCGATTTCTAACTTCGTTATCGTTTTGTAATTGTTACTTTGTCTAAGGCCCCTGAGGTAACAAACAAACTAAAAAAAAACCTTTAAGTCAGTAGAAAAATAAATAGACAATAATGAAGATAATAATGAAGATAAAAAGAATATAATGTAACAACATATAACTTGTACATAAAGCTGGTCTTGTTGCTTACCAGTAATGTCATTCTGGCCATCTAGTAGAAAAAAAAGTACCAAAATTCAGAATATTGGAGACGAAAATGGAAAATGTAATTTTTCAAAAGTAAACAAAATATAGTAGAAAAATTGTAAATCGTGTACGAACTATAAAGTTCTTAGCAGAATTTTACAGCGTAAAGTTAAAATTCAAAGTGTACACAATTTTAATTAAATCTGTCCATCTAAAGTGGGTCCAAATCGAGTCTAAAAGAGTCGGCTACATATACAAACATACAGGTGAAGATAATATAAGCGTGATAAACCGTTTTTATTTGAATTGCACTCTTACAAATATAGGCTAAAATTAATTATTTTTTTACAACCGCCTAAAATGTTCCGGCTGGTACTGAAAGGTAGAGTTCGATTCAAACTTAATGGCGGTTCGGAAGTTAGGTGCATGTGCGAGTGCGGTTGCACACAGGTCCCTTAACGTCCCGCTAATACCTAAAATTGTTTTCAGCGCATCGGATCGTACGATGTTCTAAGCCGCCATTAAGTTTGAATCATACTATACCAGTATTAAAACAAAAAAGAACTCATCAACATCAAAAAAAAACTTCCTCTTTTATTAAAAGTCGGTTAGAAACTCACCCTCCTTAACCCACGGCGGGGGCTGCGTCATAAACGGGGGCACAGCGCCGGGGCCCCCACCTTGGGGCCCCACGCCGGGCGGCATCATGCCCATCATGCCGTTCATCATGCCCATGGGGGGCCCCATCGGGTTGCCCATCGGCATGGATTGGTTGCCCATGCCTGGATGCTGGCCTGGTGGGATAATGTTTACTCAAAATCACGGAATTACAGAGAACAAAACAATGTATATACCTATGTTTTTTATTTTTTTATTTTTACTTGTACAACCGAGACCATAATACCTGTTTCTTTTATAAATTGTAATTTTTATTTAATTGTTTTTGTTCATTGCAAGTTACTTTTGCTTTGTATTTTTGTGTGTTGGATTAAATGTATTTTCTTTCTTTTCTATATTTTTTTTGCATTCAAACTCAAACTCAAACATTTATTTATTCAATTAGACTTCTTCGAGAAGCACTTTTGAAACGTCAATACATATTTTTAACATTTACCACCGATTCGGAAAGCAGTATCTATGGAGAAGAATCGGCAAGAAACTCCATAGTTGCTCTTTTAAATCATTTCAGTATTACAATTTAATTTTACAAAATATGTAAGTAACTGTACGTATATATCATAATATGCCAAAGAGCTGTCCTGTGGTTTTTACGCGACAACCCTCCATGGGTTTTTATCTTCCATATATTCCTTAATGCTGTAATAGGCTCTCTGAACTAATACGTTTTTTACATAATTTTTAAATTTAGCACTACTAAACTCTTTAATACTATGAGGAATTCTGTTGTAAAAAAGTATACCTTGGCCCATAAATGAATTTTTAACTTTAGCTAACCGGTAAAATGGCATTTCAATTTTATTTCGGTTCCTTGTGCCATAACGGTGTCTATCTCCTACTCTTGTGTGTAAGTCTGCGTTTTTGTGTACATATAAAATATTATTAAATATATACTGTGATGGTACTGTGAGGATACCAGTATTCTTAAAGAGATCTCTTAGTGAGTCCCTAGCACGTAAATTATATATAGAGCGTATGGCTCTTTTCTGTAATATAAATATAGTTTCTATATCTGCAGCCCTGCCCCATAGCAGAATTCCATAGGACATAATGCTATGAAAGTAGCTAAAATAAATCAATCTAGCCGTGTCTTCATCGGTGAGATGCCTTATTCTTCGAACTGCATATGCAGCTGAACTAAGCTTAGCAGCGGTGGTGGCAACATGGGCCCCCCATTGTAGCTTCTCATCTAGTGTCAAACCAAGAAAAACAGTAGAATCCACAGGGTATAATACCTCCCCGTTTAAAATAATATCCCTTTTCACCTTTTTTACATTTGGAAGGATAAATTCAACACAATTTGTTTTTTTTGCATTTAATAATAAATTATTAGCAGTGAACCATTTGGATATGCGTAAAAGAGCAGAGTTTACTTCGTCAACATTTGTGTCATGTCTATCCACATTAATACTTTGTTTGTATTTTTGCACTATCCCATAATCTTCTTGCATTTCCTCTCCTGCCAGGTTGCCTGGTAAAGATTGCTGTTTGGCAATAAGGCCGCCTTTGGGGCAAATTATGCTTTTGTATTACTACTTCCTTTTGCATACCATTGGTTTCTCATATTTTGCACAATAAATAATTATAAATAAATAAATATATTGAGACAAGTAGTTGCAGGTATTTAGCTAAACGTGTTTTATTATTTAGCTGATAATGGTTTTTTATTTAATTGTTTAGGTAATACAGTGAAACTCATCAATTTTTTTTACGCTTTTATCTAATGTTGAAAAGATAAAAATGTTATAGCCTTTTTTGTAAACTATGTTATATTATTTAATATATACATTATTTTTCACAACTATTGTTAATCATTAGTTTGAACAACACATGTTCCTAATGTGTAAGATAATAATTAATAGTATCTTCTATATATTATAATAATAATAAGAATGGCTTGACATGTTTTGAATAAATTTTATGTGTAAATTCATTAGACCCAAGAATAGATAGTATTACTATGAATTACATATATTCCGAGAGGTGTATGTCAGAATAAAGCTTGCCTTATACATACTATAATTTTTAACATTTATCAATTATTATCATACTCGACGCAGATTTCAATAAACATAAAATCATCGAAATCCATTCAGCTGTTTATGAGTTATAAGTGTCGAATTTACGTTATATTCAGTTTTAGATTATAAACATTAATAATACACTTCAATAATTCATATTTCATTAATTAAAAGCGACTCACCGCTAGAAGCCATAGCCTCCATCTCCGCTTGCGTGATCACCTTGCACGTGGGGCTCTCCTGCGGGCGAGTCCATGTAGTTTCCCTCGTCCTGTGGTGGTAGTAGTATGATTTACCCTCTTCCGATTTCGTCTCTACCCAAATTTCTGGCGGCGGCTGCAAATATAGATGTAATTTAAGTAGAGAAATAAATAAATGAAAATGAGTGAATAGGTACTATTATAGTATAGTTCTTAACGAATGAATGTTTATTCAGCACCACTCAAAACAAGCAGAAACAAAAATAAAATGAAAAATACAATAGATAGGTATTTATGGCTGATCAATGTGGTGCTACATGTTATGTTGTGAAGTGCTGATTTTCAGTAATTTTATTAAACTAACAATTGTTGTTTATCCTGGTAAATAAGACACAATGAATCAAGTTAACCAAAATTCTTCTGCTTATTTATTAACTTTTTAGTTATTTATGCTCAAGCCACAGTAGTAGCCAAATGTATATGTACATCTAGAATATTTTTGTTTTTTATGATGTTCACACATAATATGATACATTGAATATGGAGTAACGTAATGTGTGTGGGTGTCTATCAATGACTTATCAGCTAGTGATGCAACTTGATCATACATAAATCGTTATAACATAATAAATATTCGTATAAAAACATATTAAATTTAAGATTACTTACCATATTAGGCGGCGGCATGCCTGGCGGGCCAAACGGCGGGGGCTGTCCCATCATATTCGGTGGCGGTCCCATCGGCCCGCCGGGCGGCATCATGCCCGGCGGCGGTGGGCCAAACGGCGGCGGGCCGCCCATCATACCGGGCGGGGGCGGTCCCATTGGCCCCCAGTTGTTGTCGAAGTTCGGTCCCCCGTTCGGACCGAATCTGGGACCGCCGCGGCCGCGGAAGAACCCACGGCCCCGCATCGGAGGCCCGCCCGGGCCGTAGCCCCGGCCACGGAAACGCATTGGTGGAGGTCCGTTCATCCAGCCGGGGGGCGGCATGCCTCTGCCGCGACCCCTGTAATAAACGTTTAATTAAATTTCCTTCGCCCTCTTTGTTTGAAACTTAATAAATAATATACTTAAACCTTCCTCGAGAATTACTATCTATTAAAAATCAGATTCTGTTGCATAGTTATTAGGATTTAAGCATACATAGGGACAGATATATAGCTTCAGCGCTTTGGCTTTAAACTGTAGTAATTGTGATTATTTTTACTAAATAAAACAAACTTTACATTCTCAGAAATAGACCACAAGCACAAGCTCTCAAAATATAAAAAACATTCATTAAAATCAGTTCACCCACTCAAAAGTACCCTAGACGAGAGTAAAGGTAACAAACACAAGAAATAAAGTTGAATTGAGAACCTTCTTCGAAGACTATATTACAAACTAAAAAACAAATTATTAAAATACTAGCTTTCCACCCGCAGCTTTGCCCGCACAGTCAAAGAAAACCCCGCATAGTTCCGGTTCCCGTGGGATTTCCGGGATAAAACCTATCCTATTTCCCAGGGTAAAAAGTAGCCTATGTCCTTTCTCGGGTATCAAAATATCTCTATACTAAATATAGAGATATTTTGATACCCGATTTATAATATTAGTATGGATGTACATGATATTGAAACAATGCTAAAAATAATATCAACACCTTAATAATACATGCAATTCAACTTGAGGCTATATCTACACACGTTATGTACAATCGTTGAACATTATTTGAATAACCTTGAATGTGTCCTCACTAAATTGTATAAATGTAAATGTGTGTGCGTTTCAAAGCCGAGTGAAGTACTCAAGCTTTTTATGTGGAAATATTGAAGACAGGATTTTAAAATATAACTACATAGTATAAAACAAAGTCGCTCTCTCTATCCCTATATCCATATGTATGCTTAAATCTTTAAAACTATGTTTTATCAAGTGACTAGCAGCGCTGTGCCCTGTGGTTTTACCCTCATTTCTTGCTCCTGTCTGTCTGATGGGTGATTATATGCCTATAGCATTCCTCAATAAATGGGCTATCTAACACTGAAGTAATTTTTCAAATCGGACTTACTTAAATAAATATTTAATAATTTAGTTTTAGGGAATTGAATTCAACAATAATTAATTTGTAGCAATGCAAGCAAACATCTTTATATTGATATATTAGAAGATCCCAATGTTAAGCGATAACCCTAAAAAACTGAACAATTTCAAATAATATTGATTTTAATCACAGATTTAAATTGATAACCTCTGTGACTGAGCTGCACTCCGCGGTTTCACCCGCGTGGCTCTACTCCTGTTGGTCTTAGCGTGATGATATATAGCCTTCCTCGAAGAATGGGCTATCTAAGACCGAAAGAATTTTTCTATTCGAACCAGTAGTTCCTGAGAGTAGCGCGGTCAAACAAACAAACTCTTCAGCTTTATAACATTAGTATAGATAGCCTTGCTAGAACTATTGCCCCCAAAACCCCAAATCACATAATATTAAAGAAGTATGTCTTTAAAATATAAGTGATACTTATTGCATTAAATGTATAGATTCACTTGTATCTCCATTAACATCGGTTACAATCACAATGGTAATATAACAGCTTATAATAAATAAATAATAATAAATTCTTTATTTGACAACCAAAAATGTACATGTACATGCAATTATTGACTGGCCGGTTGGCGTGGTTGGTAGTGACCCTGCCTTCCAAGCCAGAGGTTGTGGGTTCCATTCCCACCTGGGGCAAATATTTGTGTGATGAACATAGATGTTTGCTCTGTCTGGGTGTTAATTGGTGTATTTATTTAAAATTATATATGTATGTTTATCAGCCATCTGGTTTCCATAACACAAGAGAAAGCTTAGTATGGGATCAGATCATGCCGTGAAATTAGTCCTAAATATTTATTATTATTTATTTATTATGGAATAACTTTCATACAAGTAAAACATAAACCATAGTCCGTAGGTACAAGTAATTGCAATATTTATACAATGTCTCCTACGCTAGGAAACATCCTGTATACACCACTATTTTTTAATCAGTACAAAAAAAATTACAGGGTGTTAAGTACCTTTAACCAATCATATTTGTGTAAGAAATAATTAAAAACACTAACAAACAGAAATGTCCCAAAATTGTCCACATAAATATGTAAAAATTGTTAAACCTATTCTTAGTCAATGACCCACACTAGGTATTGTGTTGTAATTTTCTAGCGTACGATTTCGAATAGGTCCGCTGCACAGCTCCATTGATAAATTCCGGCAAACTCGCGTCGATGCTCGCCATCCTTCACCCCGCCAACCCCTTTCCCTCTGTGGCCTGCGCCCGCGTCGCAGTTCGCACTTCGCACCCCAACGCCGAAGGCCGAACGCGTTGCGACAAACAGTGCCTAATTGTTAGCGGAAGTGAAAACTTGCTTTTTTTCGTACAATATCATATCAATTCATATCACGGGATTATGTACTTATGCTTCGTGCGTTCTTTTTGAGTGGAGAAAATGCGAGTGCAGCAGTACGTATGTACAGATAAGAGTACCAGTCCCGAACGCTCGATCGCCAAATGTACGAACCGTGGTAAATGCTTACCAGCAGGCGTTGTCACAAAATGTTAACGTGTAATGTACTAGCGTATTTTGAAGAGGATCCTCGACGTAGTACGAATGTCGAATAACGCTACGGTTCATGAATTTCTCACAGCGGAGTTTGGAAGTCAGTGGATCGGTCGAGGCGGGGCTGTTGCTTAGCCTCCTCGCTCACCTGATCTCACACCCTTGGACTTCTTTTTGTGGAGTGAAATTAAGTGAACAAAAGTGAGCCGGTTAGTGTCGAACAATTAAAACAGCGCATATTGGATGAAGTGAAAAGACAAAAAAACGTACCTACTTCTCTCGTTAAAAACAATTTAAGTAATAAAACGTGCACGTCTGTGTATTGATAACGGTGGTGGACATTTTGAAGGACAATTATTATTGAAATACTTGTAAGGTTAGTTAAAATAATTGTAAATACCAGCTGATTCTAACTTCTTAAACACGCCAAAATCGTTTTTTCTTTCAATACAGGTTAGGTATTGTAAAAACAGCTGATTCTAACTTCAATACAGATTAGGTATTGTAAAAACAGCTGATTCTAACTTCTTAAATACGCCAAAATTCGATTTTGATATTGTTTGTTTTGTAATTACATACCTACGTACCTATTTAAATTATTGTAAAAAAGTAATTATGCCGGTCCTAAGCCCGGATGAAGTATGAAGGGGAGATTTGAATTTAGGAAATTAAAATAAATAAAGTTAGTAACTACATCTCTTGTTTCATTTTATTGCCCAAGGTTAGGTAATACTATCAGTGAATAAGTGAATGAACTCTGCAATGTGTCTATGATTTTAGTGAGACTTTCTTAAATAAACAAATGATTATATCTTTGCTATTTATCGATATTATGTAATTCTTACATCATATATATGATAATAAAGTATTCGCTAACATGTCCTTAAAGTTTTTGTACTGATTAAAAAATAGTGGTGTATAAATGTAAAATTATACATTTTTGCTTAGCAGATTTCTACTCAATGCTTTACTCAGAGACTCCATTAAAACACCGACAAGTTATTCAAAAGAGAAATATAACACAATCTCATAACATTTAGAACAAATTGAGGATCCAAATATTTTAGTACCATTTAAAGAGATAAATAGTCTGTGATCGCAAGTCTCCGTTATTGAGATTATTTACTTTAGAGAATATAATAATTGAAACTTCGCCCAGTTCATATTTAAAAGTACATTTATGTATTATATTGTATAAATATGATGATTGTTCCTTTAACTCCTCGTGGAGCATAGGGCCTCAGTAAACTTTTTCCAGACACGTCGATTTTGGGCTTTTGCTTTGACTTCTTGCCACGACAGGCCGGTTTTATTTAGTTCAGCAACCACAGATCTCTTCCACGATGCAGGGGGACGACCTTTTCTTCTACGACCGTTCAGGGGCGTCCAGTCTAAAGCTGTTTTTGCTATATTTTGATCCGGCCTCCTAAGGCAGTGTCCTATCCACCCCCACTTCCTGTAGCAGATTTGTTGGTCTATAGGTTGCTGGTTGGTTATTTTCCAGAGTTCTTCATTGGAAATTGTATCAGGCCAAAAAATTCGTAATATACTTCTTAAGCATTTGTTCAGGCATACCTGGAGTCTGTTGGAGATAGCTTGTGTTACTTTCCAAGTCTCACAACCATATAGCAGTATCGACTTCACATTGCTCTCGAAGATTCGCAATTTAAGCTGACGGGATAAGCGACTTGATTTCCAAATCGGAGATAACTGTGCAAAGGCAGCTTTTGCTTTCTGTATTCTATTTTCAATATCAACCTCTGCACCACCGTTAGGGCTCAGAATACTTCCTAGATAGCAAAATGTAGGTACTTCTCGAATTGATTTTCCATTTAATGATATTTGTAGCTGTTCATTTGTCAATGCAGTTTTCATGACAACAGTTTTTTGGGTGTTGATTCTCAATCCGACTTTTGCTGCTGCAGATTGAAGTGTGCATGCATTTATATTAAGGTGTTCTATGCTATTTGATACTAAGCAAATATCATCTGCGTAGTCAAGATCTAGGAGTTGACTGCCGTTACCCCATGGAATACCCGTTCGGTGCGCTGTAGCTTCGCACAGTACATCGTCAAGAAGAACAATGAACATAATTGGCGACAAAAGACATCCTTGTCTGACTCCAGAATTAAGCTTGATGGGATTGGAAAGCTGGCCATTATGAAGAACTCTGCAAGAGCTGTTGGTGTAGAAAGACCGAATGATATTTATGATTTTGGTAGGCAAACCTCTATTCTCAAGGGATTTCCAAAGTGCGGACCATCTTATTGTATCGAAGGCTTTTTCGAAGTCAACAAACATATAAAAGACATCAGATTGCCATTCTGTACATTGTTCGGCTATTATTCGTAGCGTACTGATATGATCCACACATGACCTGCCCTTTCTGAATCCAGCTTGGTTTTCTCTCAAAGTCGCTTCAAAGGCGAATGAAAGGCGGTTTAAGATTATTTTAGTTAGCACCTTCGACACAATGGAGAGTAATGTTATCCCTCGCCAGTTATTACAATTGCTTCTATCCCCTTTTTTGGGAACTTTTATTAGTATACCCTCCTTCCAATCATCGGGTGCTGTCTCCGTTTCCCATATTTGTTTAAGTAAGGGGAAGAGCATTTTTGCGGTGAAGGTGCTATCCACTCTTAACATCTCAGCAGTTATTCTGTCCTTGCCAGGAGCCTTACGGCACTTCAGTGAGTCTATAGCTTGCTTGATTTCTATGCAATTTGGATGTTCTACGTTAAAATTAGAGAGCTTTGGGTGGTGAGACTGCAAAGGAATTATGTCAGAACCCTCTGGATTGCCTGTTTCCAAGAGATCGCGGAAATGGGTGAACCATCTCTTAAGCTGTTGTTCAGATGTTGTAAGAAGATCGCCATTTTCATCCTTAAGGGGTTTAGCATTGGACCGATGCCCCGATTGGTTGAGCAGAGTTTTTGTAGCTTTATAGATACCGGCCATATTCTTGGCAGCTGCAGCCTTTTGTGCTTGATCGGCTATTAAGTTCGTGTTATTTCTTCTGTCCCGTCGAACGCTGCGCTTCAAGCTTTTCCGTAGTAATGAATAGCGTAAATTTTGCTCTTCGTATGTGGGTGAGTTTTTTGATAGCTGTATCAGGGTTTCCTTTGTTTTACGCCTCTGTTCAATTAGCTCCCAAGTATTCTTTGACATCCAAGGCTTTGTGTCACGTCGGCGGAAGCCCAGTACTGATTCCCCAACCACCTGAAAGGCGCTCTTAATTGCCTCCCAGTTCCCGTTAACATCAAGATCATTAACATCCAGACTATTGTATTTATTTTTCAGCTCATGGGTGTATGCATCAGAGGTTTCTGGATGTTCCAATTTGGAGATATTATAAAGAGGTGTAGTTTTTTCACTTATTGTCTTGTGCGCCGCAAGTTTGAGTCGGAGTTCAGCCATTAAGAGCATGTGGTCGCTATCAATATCAGCACCTCTTTTAACTCGAACATCCAGTAGGGATCTTCTCCATTTGCGGCTTAAAGCAATGTGATCAATTTGGTTTTTTGTGATTCCGTCGGGATGATTCCATGTAGTCTTGTGGATGGTTTTATGAGGGAACAAGGTGCCGCCAATAACAAGTTCGTTTTCTGAGCAGAAGTCCGCAAATCTTATACCATTATCGTTTTGGTGTCCTACTCCGTGTTTTCCCATATACGCTTCTCTACCAAAATTACTATCACCAACCTTAGCATTAAGATCTCCAATAACCATAACGATGTCCTGCCGTTTTATTTTGTTCACTGTATTTTTTAGTTGGTCATAAAATATTTCTTTATCCTCTGTATAAATATATTCGCAAGCAATTTGTATCCATTGATTTGGATATATGTAGGTTGTTAGATCAATATGTATGAATGTTGAATGTATAGCAACAATATGCATCCTGGATATTATAAGTATGTTTTTTATATATTCATGAATTGTAATGAATATTGATTTAAAACAGATATTTTTCCATAGATGCATGGTTAAAAAAACTAAAATGTTGTACCATGTAACACGAAGTAATGACATTACATTACATAAAAATTGATATACCTGAAATTACCGCGGCCTCGCGGTGCTCCTCGGTAACCATTTCCACTGTCTTCATCATCATACGAGTCTTCATAACCAAAATCGAAGTCATTTTTTGTTTCACTGTTATTATCATTTGTATCATTGCGATTACTATCACTCGCGGCGGAGTCTTGTGTGTCCATATATTCTTCCTCCATATTTATTACGCACTTATTATTTCTACACTGAAACTATTCTGCATTCCTATAAACAATATTTGCACTTCGCAGTTTTAAACCGAACTTTGCATTCGCAATGGCGGAATCAAAATGGCGGGCTAGCTTCGCTAGTGATGTAACGTGATATCGATTCAAAACTTAACCGATTTTTACAACTTTGTATCAGGCAACACAAAATTGTAATGCTTGCTAGAATATAATCTGTAGCTACCTACCTGTTGGTTTCTAAGAGCAATAAACCTATAGAGTTCTTATATTGATACAGAACAAAATACATATTTTCTAATCTACTTACTCTTAGTCAATAACAGCATAAGCCAGATTGAGATAGCGTTAGAGTATCTGCACTGTCTTCAAACGTAGCGCGCCGGCAGTCAGTTAGTTTTCCAACCAGCTGGTGGGCTCAGTGCACAGCTCAGTGTGTCAAGTGTTTTTAACGAAATATTTAGAAAATATAAAGTGTACAGTGTTTCTTTTTATTTGTCAGTGTGCTAAAATAACTATTGTATGTTTATCAACCGGCTATCACTAGTCGAATGGGAGTTTTGGATAAAAACAATGTGCAAATATCTTTCCATCGGTAAGTGATTTTCAGCAAATTGATAAATATTTATGTTTTAAACCTATTTGAAGGTTTTATCAAGCGCTTTTTTGGAATTTTATGTTGTAACTGTAACATTTACCCACTTTATGGGGTTGTGGAATATAGAATAATGAAATAATTTTTAAAAAATGTCACAATAATATCACGTTTGGCATTTTGTTTACCACCGTAGTGTTGTAACACATCTAGCGTATATTATCGATTTATGACAAAAAATCTATTTCATATTAACGTTGATTTATTTATTTTGTTTCTTATATCAGATTTATATTATGTAGTTGTTGTTGCAAATAATAGATGTAAATTTTTTACCGCAGGAAAATAAAACGGCCACGTGGTTGTTTTATTTGCCTTATGTGTTTTAGTTTTCGTTTGTTGTTTATAAATTTCTCTTTAAGATTATTAATAAATTCATTTTGTTTTAGATTTCCAGAGCTAAATAAAAAATGGGTATAAAACATGAGACATGAGTTGATTGGACGCCGCCACAATTTGCTATATTGTGTTCACTGCATTTCGAGCCTGCGTGTTATCAAGATGGATACTCTAGAAGAATTGTGCAATCTTACGCTTACGTTTTTTTTGTTCCTGTAGTTAGATAATAAATACATTTGATTAAAGAGAGTGAATTTTTATTTTGAAATTTTTTACACATAAGTTACTTTAAATGTGTACCTAACAAGAAGCTTATATCTTATACACTGGAGATTTCGGTATGAACATTTGACGTGTAACAAGAAAATTGTTGTGTTTTATCACTTTCACACCTAACTTGGTATTGCCACTGTTAATACGAAGTTTTCCCAAGGCTACTATGTATGCCGTAATATTCTGTGCAAAAGGTTAGTTTTTGTACATGAGTTTGTTGATAAATTGCCAACAACGTCATTCAGAAGCATTGTTGGATGAGACAATTATTATTTATGCTAAATAAAATAAGTATCTGGACCAATTATTAAAAAGCGATACTCCCTGATTATGGGTAGTTACCATAATAAAATTGTAGCAACTCTCACTTTGACAATATGGCATAAGTGTCAAAAAAATTGCGTCGCTTCGAATATTTAAGTTAATATTGTTGCGTATTTATTAAATATTTTCCGAATATAAATAATGTATTGCATTGTGAAAAATTGCAGAAGTGTTTGGACACCAAATTCTGGCATAGAATTTCACAGGCAAGTGTATATTTACGTTATTTACAATATTCGTCAATACTCCTGCATTTACCTGTTTAGAATCATTTCAATGGCAAAAATTGTAAAATTTTGCATCATTTTAGAAAGCAGTCATGTTAAATTTGTTATTTTCCTAATACTTTATCATTTTTCAACAAGTTTTCAATAAACAAAATTAACAAGTAAGGTAACCATGATGACGAGTTTTTATGGATAGTGAAGAGAATATATTGTAATAACAAATAACTGCTATAATCTATATATTAGGTCTGTGGAAGATAAAATTCATTCTAACCCCAAGTACTTTTGGTCATATATTAAGTCCAAACGAGGTGGTAATGGGGCATACCCACCTACTATGTCTCTAGGTGATGAAACCTCCTCGGATAGTGTTCGAGTATGCGAGCTTTTCTCCAATTATTTTGGATCTGTGTATTCGAAGAGGGGTCCCAATCCTGAAGAACAGCAGCCATCAACTATAATTTCCGATAATAACGACCTTCTTCTGACGTTACCGCATATTGAGTATGGGCCTCTTTTAAAAAAACTCAAGGCTATCGATGTTTATAAGGGCGCTGGACCGGATGGCATACATCCAAAGTTCATTGTTGCTTGCGCAGAAAATCTGGTTCAGCCTCTTTTAAAAATCTTTAACTGTTCATTGAGTTCTGGTTTCTTCCCTACAGTCTGGAAACTGGCTAAGGTCATACCTATACATAAGTCTGGTCCAAAAGAACTAATAAATAATTATAGGCCCATATCAATTCTTTCCACCTTTGCCAAGATATTTGAGTCGTTCATTTGTCCATCTCTCACTAACCATTTCAAACAATTTCTCTCTTTTCATCAACATGGTTTTGTTCAGCATAGATCTACTATGACCAACTTGACAGAGTTTACCGAAACCATTACCCACGAGCTGGATTCGAATAAACAAATTGACACTATTTACGCTGACTTTAGCAAAGCTTTTGACAGGGTTCCACATCACATCTTGCTGCAAAAATTATGTGGATATGGACTCTCACCGTTGTTTTTGAAGTGGATAAATTCCTACCTAAGCGATCGTACATTCTTTGTTGCTATTAACGGGTTTGATGCTTCGCCACACAATGTTACCTCGGGAGTTCCTCAAGGTTCGCACCTTGGTCCTGTTCTTTTTAACTTCTTCGTTAATGACATTCCAGAAATATTAAAAAATTCTCGTTGTTTCATGTATGCTGATGACCTAAAGTTCTGTAGAGTTATTAATTGCTTTGAGGATGCTTTGAAACTACAACAGGACCTTGATAAGCTAGCCTTATGGTGCTGTAGCAATGGTATGGAATTGAACACTGAAAAATGCTTTTTTATCCGCTTTGTTAGAAAATCTAAAATTATTCCTTTTAAATATCAGATAAACAATAAGGTAATCCAGGAGAATTCTGTCACTAAAGACTTGGGAGTGCTATTTGATACCAAGCTAACTTTTAATAATCACCTTGAATTTGTTACGAATCGTGCTTCAAAGATGTTGGGTTTTATTGTGAGAAACTCTAAAGGATTTCATAACATCAAAACTAAGATTATGTTATACAACAGTCTCGTACGTAGCATTCTTGAATACTGTTCGGTTGTCTGGAGACCACATTACGCGACTCACATTTTAAGACTTGAACGTATACAAAAGAAATTCTTATGGCACCTGAGTTTCTCTAGCAGGTTATCTCACAAAAGGCTCACCTCTTACCAGAGGCGTTTGTCGCATTTTCACATTATATCTCTGGAAAACCGTTTTATATTTTCGGATATTATTTTTGTCACCAAAATTTTCCAGAATAAAATTGATTGTCCACAACTATTAAATAAATTTAATCTCAGAGTTCCTACTAGGTACCCGCGTAATAAAATTACACCTTTGGCTCCTCCTCTGCGTAGGACCGTATTTGGCCGAAATTCACCCATTTGTAGATTAAGTAAGTTGGTCAACGAGCATGCCAATTTTATTGATATTTTTCACGACAGCTGTAATAAAATCCGCAAGTATTTAAAGGAATTATCTTGATTTTGTTTACTTTTTATTTATTTTTTTTTTTTTTGCTTTGTATACCACATAGTGACTTGACTCATTAATCATGTTGTGTTATCCTGTAAATGTTTGTCACAATTGTCTTTTTTTTTTGTTATATTATGTACCCTAGCTCTAATTATTGTTGTGACTGATGTTGGATAACCTAAATAAATAAAATAAAAATAACAATATTATGATGAAATTTAGAACACCATTTTCAAGATTTTTACTAGTAATGAAACAACACTCGACATCGGTATTGCACTCACATGTGTTACATTGAAATTTATACTTTTTTAACTTACCTCATATTTTTTGTTTTAGGTATTTCAGCTTTCCAAAAAGTAAAATAAAAAGAAATATATGTGCCCATCAAGGGTAAAATTACTGAGGATTACGACCCAGAAAAAAATACCTTTTGAAAAATAAACTTTGTAAAGTTAGCTGAAATTTGTGCAAGGCGTTTATTATAAACAGTTTTTCTTTGATGATTTTGGCTTGAAATTGACCCGTCGAAGCAACGCGTTTAAAAAGAAGATCTGAGTAGCTTACAATTTGGTAAACAGCATCTGATGCAAAACACAACTTTCCTCTAATTACAAAGGATGTTAATGCTATATATCGGTTCATATCCAGGCTTTGTAGCCAAGAGTTATTTAAAACTATCATTCTATACCAATTAAAATTGTATGTACCTATAAAGTATGGCCAGTAATATTATAATATAATTAATACTGTTAAAAATATATGTCGTTATTATTTATAGACCATGATTTTTAGTTTTTTCTATTTCGCAAAATCCTGAATATACAAACCAGTGTGGTCACCCACAGAAAGAGACAAAAAACAACACTGACGTCATTCAAGGTTATATTTTCTTGTGACAAGTCAATGGTCATAGTGCAATCTCCAGTGTATTAGATATAAGCTTCTTGGTACCTAACTATGTGAAAATTAAACGGTTGATTAAATGACAGTTCTCATAGATGAGAAACTACTATTGAAATACATACTTAGTATACATGCGTTTTCAAAGAAAAACCCGCATAGTTCCCATTCCTGTTGGATTTACGGGATCAAAAGTAATTTTTCCAAATTTCATTGTAATCGGTTTAGTAGTATTCGCGTGAAAGAGTAACAAACATTCATCCTCACAAACTTTCGATTTATTAGTAGGATGTTAGGAAAATGTTTTCATTAAGTCTGTCCTTTTATTAACTTGTTAAAATGCTGCATGATTCCTTCATGCTGACTGTGCCTTTCTCCTCACTCCTTTAACTTTATCATCATTTCCTTCTTTATTTTAAATTACATTTCAAGTTTTAAAATTTCTTTTATAATATACTAGCTTTCCGCCCGCGTTTTTAAAGAAAATCCTGCACAGTTCCCGTTCACGTGGGATTTCCGGGATAAAACCTAACCTATGTGTGTATGTACAAAATTTCATTGTAATCGGTTCCGCAGTGAAAGAATAACATCCATTCTCGCATAATTTCGCATTTATTATATACAAATAATGTATTCAACTGAAATTAATTATAAGTTTTGTTTTTTTTTTTATTTATTATTTCACGAATCCGTAAATGCAAAATACATTCACGATTTTATCGATTGAAGCACATCCCATCACTATCACCTTCTATCTATCTAAAGTAGCCTACTCACGATTCAATTTCAGTAACAATCTGTTGACACAATCTGCAGCGAGCTGACAGATTGTGTCGTGAATAGTATAGTTGAGGGCACGTTGGGGGCGTAACCCAACATGTTGTGTATTGGATCGGCGCGGAAGCAACCCGACAAATTGTCTCAGCAGATTGTGTGCGTGTGGAAACGTGAGTATTGTGATTGCTCCAATCTCGGCTCAATCGCGCTGCGCAGTAATCGCAAAATGGCGGTTTTGAGATAAACGCGGGAAAGACATTTTTACATATTTGAGGAAGATGTTTATATTTTATAGCCGTTTATACTTTATAGCCCTTGAAATCTATCAATAAAATTGGAAAAAATACAAGCTTTACAAAGATAATTATCTTATATTTCATAAATTAGTATATCCACTAATAATGCGTATTATTGCGTTGAGGTTTAGCATCAGGCCAGGCATCAACGTGACGTGCACACGTTGTGGCAAGCAATCGCGGAATGAAATTGTATCAGCAGATTGAGGGTTGGATGAATCGTGAGTAGAGAACGCTCAATCGCGACTTCAACAAATTGTGTCAGCAGATTGTGGGTTGTGTTGAACCGTGAGTAGGGCCTTTAAATACGTTCCTATAGTAAAAATGGTGCCATGACTATGTTGAAACGTAGCTTGTTGTCTATAGCTGTCTCATTCTTTCATACGACGTTTTCTTTAGATAGAGAGAAACAAATATATGTAAATTGTATACGCTCGATACAAGTACTCTATAGGTTTATTGCTCTAAAACGTCGTATTCACGGTCCATCTTGACGTACGTCCCGCCAAGGTCATACACGATGCACGACGCAAAACGACCGTGAATAGTCTTGACGTACGTCAATAATTATTATTATTACGTTGCTGGATGTGCACGACGAATTTTTCGTCCAGCGAGCATCCCCACCACCGCGAACGTCGTGCAAGCGCATCGTGCATCGTGCATGCTTGATCGTGAATAGGCTTGCTGTACAGCAGATCAGTGTTGCCAACAGAAATTAATGTAAATACTTGGAAACGTGTAGTAGTTAGTTTAGTTTTGTGATAACGTAGTGAGTACATGAGCAAGCAAGAAACAGTTATTTTATATTTTTATGTACACAGGAAATACCCAATTATCATTACTTTTGGATCAACCTAGTACACATGGACAGTTTATATTCAGAAGTTATTATTTTAAAAGAACTCCAAGGCGAATTGTTGAATAACAAAGATTTTATGCAAAAGTCCACTGCAGAAAAATGGCAATTTATTTAAAAAAAATGTCCTAACGAATTTGTTTGTTTAAAAAAAATGATTAGCTATATTATACTCTCTGTTCCCGCCACTTCAGCATTTACTGAAAGAGTCTTTTCGGTCATGAATGTGAAGTGGCGGGAAGAGAGAAACCGAGCTTCATTAAAAATTAATTAAAAATGAGCTCTTGAAATAAATTTAGATTTGGAATGTTTGGATTCATATAATTCATTTAAAAATAATGAAAAATTCTTAGGTACTGCAAAAAGTACAAAAAAACACATTTTTAAAAATATTTATTTACTCTTTATACATCCAGCACAGTGGATTTCTGGTGGTTTCAGAGGTCTCTTCTGGTGGGTAGCTTGATACTTCGGTGGCAACACTGGCAGCCTTGAGCTGACGTACAGCGGGGATGGACCGTGAATATGCGTCGTGCATCGTGTATGACCTTGGCGGGACGTACGTCAAGATGGACCGTGAATAAGACGCTTTAGGTTGGTTTAATGCTCTAAGTACCTAGTACCTACGCCTACGCATGTCGAGAGGTCGAGAGCAAGAGAGCAAGTCGAGAGCTCATAATCCGTCTCTACTGGGATCGGGAAGGCCATAAACAAAAAAGAAGAAGAAGAAATCGAGAGTTACAACCACAAATTAAGTATTAGTTACTGGTTACAACATTTTAAAAGAAGCTGATTTCAATATGAATTATTTTTGGATTGTTGGTTTTTCTCTGATTCATAATAGTCTAAGATCCGAACTTAAATCGGCATTTAACGCGTTGATAATAGAATCAAACACAGAATCAAACTTATTATAACATTAATTTCCTATATATGTTGATATGATGATAAATGCAAGGTAAATGCATTAGAAAATATGTTTAAAGTTCAATATAATAATATAAACTCAAGCTACTTCTGTAAATGCACACATTTCATCCCTGAAGTAGCGTTTAGCTACTATTATGTATTCTGTGCCTGAAGTGAGAGTGTACCAAATATGAAAACTTTTTCGCTTAAGTATATTTTGACATTCAAAAGTGCGTGAGCACTTGGTGCATATGTCGTGGTCATATCGTAGATTTGATCATTTCATGATATGAGTGGCCATTTCACGAAATGGTCGCATATCGTGAAATGGCCAACATAGTTTGATCAGATCGTTAAATCGTCAACGTTTCACGATTTGGTCATCCACATTTGGCCAGATCGTATAAAATATAAAGAGTCCATAAAATATTAAAAAAATTCAGAATAACTATATTCTAAAAACTTGTTTAATGTCATTTAAGTTAGTGCCGCGGCAGCGGCCGGCGAATGCCAGAAGCGAATCGTTTTTGCAATAGAAAACAATTAGGTTAGGTTAGGTTACACTTTGATAAACAACGCACGAGCCGAGCGAGCAAAGCGAGCGTGCCGCGGCAGCGGCCGGCGAGTGCCAGAAGCGGATCGCTTTTTAAAAAACAAACAATTATTATAATATAGTAGTAGTTTCTTAAATAATTTTATTTAAGTCGCATTTTTTCTTAAATACATATAAGATATCCACATTTTCCATAGTACTCGTACCTCTTCATCGTAAATTCTTTGCTATGACTTTCTTCATAATATTGTTATTAAACGAATTATGAAGTTTTTAACTGCGAATACTTAATTTAATTTTCGCCAGCGGCCGCCATCTTATCACATAAACACAGAGCTTGCAGCGCCTCTACCAACGATTAATGTAACTATTTTACGATATGATCAAATAATTTTGGTCATTTCATGAAAAAACTGTGCGTTAATTGGCCATATCGTGAAACGATTTCTTATCATTGATCTGCCCAAACCACATCATGATGTGGCCAAACTAAATTGGCCATTTCACGATATGCGACCATTTCGTGAAATGGCCACTCATATCATGAAATGATCAAATCTACGATATGACCACGACACATACACAGTGCATATAATATGTTCTACGTTGGTTCTGTGACTTGGTGAGCATTTTCGAAGTTCGAACAAGTATCGAACGTTATATTATGTATACTATGTATGCTACGTCCAAATATGTGCAGTATAAATATTTTTACCGACTTCAAAAAAAGAGGTTCTACATATTTTTTACTTTTATTTTTCTTTTACATACGCCTAGGTACGCTATGATCATATTAATTTATCATGCTCGATGGCTGGATACATTGGACCTTGTTAATAAATTGATGAGGTATGTAAATGTAGTGAATCAGCAAAGCATTGCCACTATTTTTCAGTCTAGCTCGAGTGATCCTACTAGCATAAACAGTTAACACAACTAAAATGTTAGTGCTGATTTACACAGGGTCAGTAGACACAGGGCCGGATCTACCCATGGGCTTTATGGGCTGCAGCCCAGGGCCCCGAGGTTAAAAGGGCCCCCATACCCCGATAAAAACAATGGGCGATAATTTGAAAAAAAATCTGTAGTCGGTTTTCGAAAAAAAAATTGATGAAAATCGCATAACTACCTACTTCAATAACTTTTGCTAACATGTACCTAAAAGGATGTTTGCATGTTGATTTTCAACTTATAGAAAATAAATCTCATTTATTGAAACTATTTGGTTATTTTATATAGGTAGTTATACATAATAATAACTAGCTGCGCCCCGCGATTTCACTCACGTGGCTCAGATCCTGTTGGTCTTAGCCTGATGATATAATAGCCTTCCACTATAAATGGGCTATCTAACACCGAAATAATTTTTTTATAACTATCAACGTACTATTAAAAATTTATATACTTATAAACATTTGTCATTTTTTAACGAAATGCGTTATTGAATGCGTTTTAACTCTTATGTACGAGTTATGGCCAAGTCATGTAAGGTTAAATTAGGTAAGAATCTCGGAATTCGAGATACCCAGCTGTAAGTCTGTAAATACTTATACAGGGTGTAATCGTTAAGTGTGCACAGGCGATTTTTCCGTAAGTATTACAGATAACAAAAAACTTTAAACTGATATCGAAAGTACTTAACCTTATGAGTAAAATGGCCGTAATAAATTTTTAAAAATAAATCGAGAAATATCAAAAAAATTATCTTTAAACCCTCCCATACATTAAGTATGAAATATGAATATCCCATATACATTTAATATGAAAGATTTTAGCTTTCTTTTTCTTTTTTTGGTTTTCTGCTTTAATTACTTCGCAAATTTGAAGTGGCATTTTCCACGCTTTTTCCGGACATTTTCACGCATTTTCCGGGACTTTTACAGGCATTTTCCGGGAATTATCCAGGCATTGCCAGGCATTTTCCGGATGTCCCCGGAAAATGCCTGCGTGAAAATGTCCGGAGAAAAAGTGGAACATACCTGGAAAAACCCCGGAAAATGCCTGGGAATTTCCCGGAAAATGCCTGGGAAATGCCCGGAAAATATCCGGAAAATGCCTGGGAAATGCGTGAAAATGTCCGGAAAATGCGTGAAAATGTCCGGGAAAAGTGTGGAAAACGCCTGGAAAATCCTCGGAAAATGCCTGGAATATCCTCGGAAAATGTCAGGGAAAAGGCTGGAAAATATCCGGAAAATGCCTGGGAAATATCCGGAAAATGCCTGGGAAATGCCCGGAAAATTCCCGGAATACAGGGGAGGTGAACTTATTACTTTACAGGTATTTCCCGGAAAATGTCTGGAATATATCCGGAAAATGCCTGGGAAATATCCGGAAAATGCCTGGGAAATGCCCGGAAAATTCCCGGAAAATATCCGGACAATCCTCGGAAAATACCTGTAAAGTAATGCCTGGAAAATCCTCGGAAAATGCCAGGGAAAAGCCTTGAAAATATCCGGAAAATGCCTGGGAAATGCCCGGAAAATATCTGGAAAATGCGTGAAAATGTCCGGGAAAAGTGTGGAAAACGCCTGGAAAATCCTCGGAAAATACCAGGGAAAAGCCTGGAAAATATCCGGAAAATGCCTGGGAAATGCCCGGAAAATACCTGGAAAATATCCGGAAAATGTCTGGGAAATATCCGGAAAATGCCTGGGAAATGCCCTGAAAATATCCGGAAATTGCGTGAAAATGTCCGGGAAAAGTGTGGAAAACGCCTGGAAAATCCTCGGAAAAGGCCTGGAAAATCCTCGGAAAATGCCAGGGAAAAGCCTGGAAAATATCCGGAAAATGCCTGGGAAATGCGTGAAAATGTCCGGGAATGTCAGGGAAAATCCTCCCAGGCGGCTCCCTCCTCCTTTTCCGGATATTTCCCAGGAATTTTCCGGATATTTCCCAGGCATTTTCCGGATATTTCCCAGGCATTTTCCGGATATTTCCCAGGCTTTTCCCTGGCATTTTCCGAGGATTTTCCAGGCCTTTTCCGAGGATTTTCCAGGCGTTTTCCACACTTTTCCCGGACATTTTCACGCATTTTACAGATATTTTCCGGGAATTTTCCAGGCATTTCCCAGGCATTTTCCGGATATTTTCCAGGCTTTTCCCTGGCATTTTCCGAGGATTTTCCAGGCGTTTTCCACACTTTTCCCGGACATTTTCACGCATTTTCCAGATATTTTCCGGGCATTTCCCGGATATTTTCCAGGCTTTTCCCTGGCATTTTCCGAGGATTTTCCAGGCCTTTTCCGAGGATTTTCCAGGCGTTTTCCACACTTTTCCCGGACATTTTCACGCAATTTCCGGATATTTTCAGGGCATTTCCCAGGCATTTTCCGGATATTTCCCAGGCATTTTCCGGACATTTTCCAGGTGTTTTCCGGGAATTTTCCGGGCATTTCCCAGGCATTTTCCGGATATTTTCCAGGCTTTTCCCTGGCATTTTCCGAGGATTTTTCAGGCATTTTCCGGGAAATTCCCAGGCATTTTCCGGATATTTCCCAGGAATTTTCCGGATATTTCCCAGGTATTTTCCGGATATTTCCCAGGCATTTTCCGGATATTTTCCAGGCTTTTCCCTGGCATTTTCCGAGGATTTTCCAGGCCTTTTCCGAGGATTTTCCAGGCGTTTTCCACACTTTTCCCGGACATTTTCACGCATTTTCCAGATATTTTCCGGGAATTTTCCAGGCATTTTCCGGATATTTTCCAGGCTTTTCCCTGGCATTTTCCGAGGATTTTCCAGGCATTTTCCGAGGATTAACCAGGCGTTTTCCACACTTTTCCCGGACATTTTCACGCATTTTCCGGATATTTTCCGGGCATTTCCCAGGCATTTTCCGGATATTTCCCAGGCATTTTCCGGATATTTTCCAGACATTTTCCGGGAATTTTCATTTTGAATTTTCATTTGACCTTGAAATTAAATAGTTGCTTAGACCCTACCATATGTAGGTTTTGAGACAACTTTTAGGGTGTCAATATATATAACTATTTACGTTTTACTACTATTTACATATTTATTTACATTGTGATCTAACAAAAGACTTGCAATGTGATGACCAATAAAAGAATTTGCAGCACAAAAATGGAGAAAGGTTAATTTCTAAATTATTATTTAAATAACATAACTTTCAGATTCTTTTACTAATTTATAATAAACTAGTGGTCTGCCCCGGCTTCGCCCGTGGTACATATTTTGCAATAAAAGGTAGCCTTTGTCCTTTCTCGGGTATCAAAATATCTCTATACCAAATATCTGTAGTTTAGGCGTGATTGAGTAACAGACAGACAGACAGAGTTACTTTCGCATTTATAATATTAGTATGGATGAATAACATTATTTTATTATTTTTTTATTATCTAAATATGTATAAAAAAATTACGTGTTAGGTACTTTGTTTGTCCGCGATAGACTCCTGAATTAATAAAACGATTTAAAATCAAATTTGAATATGTTAAAATAACAAAATTGCGAAAGTAAGTATTAAGAAAATATGAACATTTCCAAAAAAAAGGCCCCTGGGTAGTTTCAGCCCAGGGCCCCACAAGTTCACGGTCCGGCCCTGAGTAGACAAGTCAGTCGTGGCGCCGAAATTCGGCGCCGCGACTGACTTTAACTGTTTACATTGACTTCAAGCCTCTGTACTGACTTCAAATCTGTTTACACAGGGTTTTTTTTTCGGGTCAGCACTGATTTGCCTCGAATTTGTAGTCAGTTACTGACCCTGTGTAAATCAGCACTTACATCAAGATTGCACAGAAATGGCTGGACTGATTATTATGAAATTTTATATGTCTATTTTTGTAGTTATAATTTTGTGTAACTAACTATGTATTTTCAATATGTACACCTTCGTAATAGTAACTGGAAGAACAACGTTTGCTAGGTCAAAATTATTATAAAATGTATTATTAAAAGAAAATATCGGTTTATATTATGCTTTTTATTAAGCTATCGTATGATAGTGATATTAATTTTCAAAATTCCTACTACCTACTAAAGCTTGTAAGTTACAAGCAAATTTAATTATTCCTCTTCTTACTTATTTTTTCTTTGCATCGGCATTTATGATTAGTTCTTCCTTCTCGACATGTCATTGCGTTCAAATATGTGGTGTAATAGCAGACATTTAGATCCATGAGGATGGTGCGGCTATGATGAGTCGGTTTACGGTAATCCGGCCCTTTATTCAACGTTGATGGCATTGATCTCGGCACCACAGTTCTTGGAAAACTTTCGCTTGCATCTAATCCAGCTTTGCGCTTCACATACACATTGGAAAATTTGTTCGAACTTTCCTTACTTTTTTGCACCGTGGGATTTACATCACATTTTGGGTACGATTGTGAAAGGCCGGGCTGAGGAGGTATATAATTCTCTGCTGTGAAGAAAGGCGTTTCTACAGGTACTGGTTCTATAGGAACGTTAAAACCATAAGGAGATCCACAAGGAGCTGAAAATGTTCCAGAGGGATCGTATTGACCCATATGACTGTATGCATTTAATTGTGAAAATGGATTCTGAAACTGATCGTTGGGATAATTATTATAGTTAGTATTCTGGTAAGTATGAGGATAATTATATGGCCCATAAGTTCCAGGCATATTTTGTAAAGGTCCAGATACTGCACCATAACTTACTGGCCCAGGATTTTGAAATTCTTGACGATTTCCCACGTTACCCGGGTTAAATACGCAGCATGGTAAACAAGGGCCGCACGGCGGACAAGGGCCACAGGGGGGGCAGGGGCCGCATGGACGAGAAGGTCCAATGCAAGGTGGGCCACATGCAGAACCAGGGCAGGGCGCAGCTGGGCCACATGGACCTCCAGGTGTTACAGGGCCAGCACAAGGTCCACACGGCCCAGTAGTAACATGATACGGGCCACAAAACCAAGTACCGTATGGATAATAGAAATAACCAGTCATGTATTGCAGGCATTTGGGAGGACAGTTGCAAGGAGGAGGAAGACCACACGGTCCGCAAGGTCCACCACAGGGACCACAAGGACAGGGACAGGCGCAACTACTGCTTAAATTCTGAAGACTGTCTGACATCGTAGTTGCACTTCTGGATTGATTTAATGCAACACGATTATCTTTACATCCTCTTGGTGCATTTAGTTGAGCCATTTGTATTTTTGACGCAGTAATTTCGGGCCTTTCCAGCATCCTTATAGAAAAACATGGCGTGGACATACTTCGGCGCAGAAGACAACGTTGACTCTGGATTTTTGGTTTCGACTTCATCTCCTTTACATTTGATTTTGGCAGCAGTAATACTTTTCGTGAATACCCTCTGATTTCGTTCTTCAAAACGTTGTTTGCTGAAAGGATGATTTTCAACTGTATTCTTGTTTTATACCTAGCGAAATTTAGGAATATTCATTTAAAGGTTTTGAAATAAAACAAAAATTAGTTTAAATATGATTGTTTATTAAATATTAAAGCAAGTAAATTAAACAGATACCAAAGGGGTGAGGTTAATTTCATTGTAAGTAATATTATTAATTTGCTGTCTCAGCGAAGTAGCACTGACTTTTTGAACATGTTATCTATATCATACCTATGTTCATTTGTATAGTGTGGTATGTTACAATTCTTCGTATGGACGTGGATATGGATTTTTGTATTGTGGAATCGTAGAGTAGTTAAAAGAATCGGGTCGAATACGTGGGTGATCTCTTTCCTCTTTCGTTAAAATAGTTTTTGGCTTATCTAGTTGCGGACATTGATGATAATGTTTATATCTTTTGTGACAAATGGGACTCTTAACTTTATTTTTTGGATCAAACGTTCGATTATTTACTGTAGAAGCTCTTACTTGTGATTGATGGTAATATTCACTTGGGAATTGGGCATCTTGAACAGACTGCGACACATTTGGTTGCGCAGCTGCATTCTGTGCACCATAGGAACCACAAACGATTGAAGAAATGACAGGAGGAATTGGATTTTTAGGATTAAACGTTGGTGTTCTTGGAAAACAATTTGGCAACCACTTTGATACTCCTGGACGTTTGGTAGGATCATAAATCGGAGGTGCAGTGACATCCTGATTTGGAAAGGATGATGGTTGGTTCATTTCAGATGGATTGAAAACAGCCCCAGCCGGGCAAATGCAAGCTGGACAACATTTACACGGCACACAACCTGGACGCGGAACGGGGACACAAGTACCTTGTACGTGATAAGGCCCACAAAACCAAGTGCCGTACGGGTAGTAGTAGTAACCAGTCATATACTGTATGCAACGCGGTGGTGTGTTACATGGAGGTGGTAGGCATGAACAGCCACACTTGCAACCGCAAGGGCCACATGGGAATGGACAAGGACAACCCGCATCGCACGCTTTGCTGTATGATCTTAATGATGTGTATTTGCTATTTACTTGATTGTGACAGACAGGTATGTTCTTGCTCATAGAATCATAATGTGTATGTGTAGTGATGTTCGCAGTGCTAAAGCTTCGTATTGGAACGGATATTTTCTTAGACTCGAGCACTAGGCTGGGGCTCGAAAGGCAATGATGGACAGATGATTTCGTGCTGGTAGTGGCGCTGCTCTTCAGCCTTGGATACGGTGTAGACCTCTTGAACTTCGATTGTCCCAACGAAAACGACTTGTATCGCATACTCCGAAACGATAACGCCGCGGCTGTAAAGTGTAGTATGTTGTACGCCTTAAAAATATTATTTTTCTTTAACACGTTATAGAAAGAAATAAAGACTGAAAATTTGTTAAAGGTATTTAATAGGCATAACAAAATAGATACATGAAGTTATCAAAAGCTTAATAAATGTACCAAGGTTTAATGAACTTTAATGGAAGGGATTCTTGTAATTTTCTTATCATCTATGTTTTCAGTCTTTGCTTTAGAGGTTGCTTGTGTTGGCATAATTGGTTGTGCCGCTGGTTGTGGTGGCGGCGATGCCGTTACTGCAATGGCCTGCGAGCCACACATAGGACACACGCCCCCTTCGCATTTCTTCACTGGCTTCGGACAAGGGCATGGACAGCAGGGTCCGCATGGACCACAAGGTCCACATGGTCCACACGGTCCACACGGTCCACAAGGTCCACACGGTCCGCAAGGTCCACACGGTCCACACGGGCAGGGGCATGGACACCGACAAGGGCCGCAGGGTCCACATGGTCCGCAGGGCCCGCAAGGCCCGCATGGTCCACAAGGGCCACATGGCCCGCAAGGGCCACAGGGGCCACATGGCCCACAAGGGCATGGGCAGCGACATGGTCCGCAAGGTCCGCAAGGACCACAGGGCCCGCATGGCCCACAAGGTCCGCAGGGTCCACACGGCCCGCACGGGCCACATGGTCCGCACGGGCAGCCGCAGCTAGGGGCATCTTTATCCTTCTTATCACTGAAGTGCCGTATCGGTAGGATGTGATCGCCACAACATAACCTAATCCTCGCGTTACACGGTGGCCGAAACGAAGCGCTGCGAGCCGCCACTGCAAAGGACATCCACGCTTATAATACTCAGCTTTCGACAACTATCCGCTGGTGGTTAGTGCTATTCGAAGAACGACCGCCTGCAGTCGAGTATTATAGCCTGGATGTCCTTAGGCAGTGGCCACCGTTCTCCGAAATAACACGATACGTCACCAGCGGCAACTACCTACAGCAAATGCTTGAGAATTGTGAATGAAAACTTGCATATAAACTAGCCAATCAAGAGGTTGTCAATGTGACATCAACTTGAAGGGAGATTAAATCTTAAATATCAATATCACACAATTATAGTGATCTTTTATAAAATATATGAGAATGAAACAGAAATTATAAATAATCGAATTTATCGATAACTATCGATTATGAATGGAACATAACTAGCAATGCTTACAGGCGGTATTATCAAATTTAAATGATGTTAATTTATTTCTTCAGCTATAAAAATAAGTACTTAATTAATTTACTACTTATTTACTTTATGAAAATGAATGCGCTTTTTTAAATGTTTGTTGTTTTATAACGCTAAATAAATGGATTACAGATGTATTCTGGGATCACGATGATTTTTAAACTACGTTGAATAATATAAAAGTTAATCTTCATCACTTTACTTACATAATATAGCAGGGTTCTTTTTATTACTGGCTGATGCAAATGATCGACTTTTCATGCATTTTAATAAAGATATGTTCTTTGGCAGAACAGATTTCCTTAGCATTTGCGCCATTATTTGTTGATATATTGTTTCTATTTATTTGGTTTTAAACTGTAAATTTTTACTATTTTGTTGAAATTTTACTTGAAAATTTTGGCCATGGTAGAGGGACAGGCTTGCCGTGTCGGAACAAAAGCGGTTGTGAAAAATTACGATTTGAATTTTTGTGTTCTTCTGTTTTTGTTCTTTTTTGGATTGAAAGAATAGAAAAGAGGTGTGAAAACTTTTTAAAGGGGTTAGGCTAAGGATACACATCTTTTAAGGCTTAATCTGCATTATTCATTCGATTAAAAAAAATCATTTACTTATTGAACAATTTGTGGGCTAGGTACAGACTTGTCACATTTGGACCCCAAACTAGGACAGCAATAGTTATAGAATTAAAGCATTTTTAATTTAAATAATGATTATGGTAACTTAGCTATTTTTTATACAAAACATAAAAATAACTACGTTAAAAAAAACCGACTTCGAAAACGGAAAAGTAAAAAATAAAAAAGATTTGATATTATTAATTAGGTACTTACTACATATTATTTACATGTGAAATAATTACTGAATAGGTTTGAGTGCCGAGCACTATAAGCCATGTAACTACGTAAGTTTATACTAGTCTTATTCTGTGGTTTTACTTGTGCTTGGCACCGGCAACAAACCTTTTCAGTAAAATATACAGTAAATAAGACATCTAAGTAATACTATGTGTAATAGTAAGCAAAGTAAGTAAGTAATGATATCATATCTTTTTTATTTTTTACTGTTACGTTTTTGAAGATTAGTTATTTTTAGTCAGTAAGTAAAACCGCGTAAAACGGGGTACCTAGCGTTTTTTAGCTTTTAATAAACTTTTTTAAATTAAAACACAAAGAACCAAGGACAAGAAAAGTACAAAGAAATGAAATGACATGTGATGTGATGTGACGTGACGTGACGTGATGTGATGTGATGTGATGTAACATGACGTGACATGATGTGAGTGATGCGATGTAATGTGAAGTGGCGTGACGTGACGTGACGTGACATGATGTGAATGATGTGATGTGACGTGACGTGACGTAACGTGATGTGTCGTGACGTGACGTGATGTGATGTTACATGACGTGTTACGTGATGGAAACTATTTAAAAAATAATATGAGAAAAGAAAAGTTCTATGTGTGTTTTACTTACATTAAAAAATATTATGAGACATGAGTATAAAATTCCATATTATTTAAAAATAGGTTATTACCTGATATGAAAACTTTTAAAAGCTATTGCATAGCTTCTATCGCGGGCCTTGAGCGCGGAGACCGAATCGAGAAATTCCGTAACGAAAAAACCTCACGCTCCCCACTCCGACGGGCGGAGGTGTGGCTTGAAGGCATAGCATACAATAGCTCATAGAGGAAGGATGTATACAATAGCTTTACCGCGGCAGTCCCCGAGTGCCACACGTCGTTTTTTTCTTTAGTTTAGGGCTTCTTTTTATACTATCTGTGATTTTGATGAATGATGAAGATGAGAAAGATACATTACTTCCCGCTGTTAGTATAAAATGAAACACCATGTTTTAGAAAAAAATATTATTTATTAATAAAATACAATTCCAAACATAACACTCACAAACAATCAACATTTATATCACATACAAATCTCTTTCACATAAAGGCCTATTCAAACCACAGCGGTATCTCCTACCGTCGTGGGTAGCGGTATCCCGATGGCATGCGATTAAATCCCTTACGAAGTATAATTATATAGAGACTCTAATCGCGTACGGCGGTAGAGGATACCGCTGTAGTTTGAATAGGCCTTAACATCTATATCACGTAAAATACTGTAAATATACCTACATGACATCATTTATAAATGTTACGTTTTTTATCGAAAATACCGCTTATTTAAGAAACATCACTAGTGAAAGGCGAAAACAAACAATCGGTATATTTGATTGCTATTAACTTAGATCATTAAGTGATCTAAGGCTATTATTATTATTAACTAGCGGTCCGCCCCGGCTTCGCACGTGGTACATATTCACGTTTTCTCTACATAAGAACCAATTAATCTCAATTAACTCTAAAAAAGAATTAACGAAATCGGTTAAGCCGTTCTCAAGTTATGCGCTTACCTACCAACACATTTTGGGATTCATTTTTAATTTTTATATTATAAGATTGACAATCCATACTATAGTCCTTTTCAGCTAGGATGATTCCTGTGTTCATTGTTCCTGACTTCATTGTGTTCCGATTACGTATTTTATGTTTAAAAAGCAAAAATAATTTTAATGCATAATATTTTTATTTTAAGGCGGCATTATTACCAAAAATATAAAAATTAAACATCTTAAGCTACTAAAACAAAAACAGTATTGTTTAGTTTAATATAACGAAAAATAAAATAAAATAACACAAAAAAATAATACCTACGCAATTCGTGTACGTGAAATCGAACGTTGAAAAATTATAGAGTTGGAAAATCATATAATCGACGCCCATCTTGTGATCGTTTGTCAATCGCGTCAATCGTCTGTACGAGTCCGTCAGCTTTGTATACAAGTTGCATTTTTATATTGATACTTTACGTGGTATTGTGTTATTATTACTAATTGTAATTGTTCACTTTTTGTCGCTGTTGTTTGCTAAGATTCCTTAGTTAATTGTTGGCGAAATGCCGGAATAACTGATTTTGGTCCTTTATTCAAATCGATTTCATTTCCATATAAAATATTATCGATTATCGGAAACAATTGATACGATTTCAGTAAAGGCAATCTCTACACGTGTCAACAATCGATGTGTCACAGGAATCATCCTAGTTGAAAAGGACTATAATATTATAAATGCGAAAGTAACTCTGTCTGTCTGTCTGTTACTCAATCACGCCTAAACTACTGAACCAATTTGCATGAAATTTGGTAGGGAGATATTTTGATACCCGAGAAAGGACATAGGCTAACTTTTATTGCGAAATATGTAGGTACCACGGGCGAAGCCGGGGCGGACCACTAGTACATTATAAACATCGCAAAAATTACTTAAATAGTACTACGGTAGTTACGTAGGTATGTTTTATCGTCAATAAAAAAAAAAAAACATTTACAACTTTGGAACGAAGCCGTGGCAAGCAAAAAGTATTATAATATACTAGCGGTCCGCCCCGGCTTCGCCCGTGGTACCTACATGTTTACGTTTTTTTTTTCATAAAATCTATCCTATCTCTCAAGTTGGATCGAACTGCACATGGTGTGCGAATTTTATTATAATCGGTTAAGTGGTTTAGGAGTCCATTGAGGACAAACATTGTGACACGAGATTTATATATATTAAGATTCATGGTTCGTGATGTTCCTCCTGAGGGCTGGTGGGAGGGGGCGCGACCTCCGTAGCTCCCGGTATCGGCCCTCCCTCTCCCCCTACCCCTCCGTCATCGCCAATGTTGTTTCCACCACCCATCATACCCTGAAACAGGAAACAATAATAAAATAAACTAATGATATAATGAAATAGTTTCTCTCACTTCTTTAAAAGAATACAGGATATTGTACATGAGGAAATTATTTAATCCTGGCGTTCCTAATCAGGATAATGAGGTACCTACTCATGAAATTATCGTATTGTAAATGGTCCTTGAAAAGTGTACAAAGTGTGTACAAAGTGCGAATTAAATCTTTTCGTTAAAAGTAGGTTAAAATCAAGTCTAAAGGAATCGGTTACTTACATACAAATTACACACATTCAGGTTAAGCTAATAAGAAAGTGTTAAAAAGGGCGAAAGGGATAGTCTTTTCATAAGCATGGCTGAAATAAAACAATTTTTTATGTCTATAAATAGGTACATTTTTAAAGTGAAACTTCTTTAGGCGCGTTGAGAAATTTCAAGATCGCGTCATGGCAATACCATTTGATGTAGTAAGGCGACGATTTTGGTATCTTAGAATCTTGCCAAAGAAGTTTCACTTCTGACACGTGTGCTCGGCACAAACGCTCTTTTTTATTTTATATACCTGACAGCACGAACACAGAAGGCAGGTGAGGCAGGCCATGCAGGACGCACAGCATGCCATGTCAGTTAAACCCTGGGCAGGAGACTGGGCTGGCAATTTTAGCATTAATTATTTTTTTGGTGTTACAGTAACATACAGTACATACTTAAGTAAATTTAAGGAATTCATATAACGAAATAAACTGACAAGTCTTAGTAATAATAATAAATAACTAGCTTCCTCCTCCATTCATATTTCATAGTTATAACACAGGTTATAATTCATAGATAAAAGTTTATAGTATATTCATAGTTCATATATTATACACGTAGCTGTTGGTATGTTAACAGAATTGAATTTTCAACTGATCATCATTTGACAAAACATTATGATAACGATAGATTATTTTTATTATGGTTTACTTAAAGTTATTATTACCTGGATAATGAGGCCCATAACCGGGATACCCTTGCCCTGGGTAGCCCGGTCCTTGGCCGGGAAAGCCTGGTCCCTGTCCGGGGAAACCAGGACCCTGACCGAGATAGCCGGGATAGCCAGGCCCTTGACCCGGGTATCCTACATTTTGGAAGCCCTGAAACGAAGATATGTAGCATTAAGCATAATTATGAAGAAATATAAATTGTTATTTAAAAAAACCGGCCAAGTGCGAGTCGGGCTCGCGCACAAAGGGTTCCGTAGCAGCAAATATAATAAATTACAGTTAAATCAACCTATCTCAAAAACTATAAGAGATACTTTGATCAAACCAAAAATCGTTGAAAGAGTTAATTAGCATGCATCACCTCTATTTTTTTTAGAATTTTATACCCCGTAGTTATAAAAATAGAGGGGGGGGGACATACTTTTTACGACTTTGAGAGCTGATATCTCAAAAACCGTTCACTTTAAGAAAAATGTTTTTTAGAAAACTTTATATCATTTTAAAAGACCTTTCCATTGATACCCCACACGGGTATGTACATCGAAAAAAAAAATTTCATCCCTCAGTTACATGTATGGGGGGCCCCACCCCCAATTCTTTTTTTTACTATTTAGTGTCATATTTTTGTAGCGGTTCATACAACACATATTCCCATCAAATTTCATCACTGTAGTACTTATAGTTTCCGAGTAAATCGGCTGTGACAGACGGACAGACGGACAGACGGACAGACGGACATGACGAAACTATAAGGGTTCCGTTTTTGCCATTTTGGCTACGGAACCCTAAAAAGGTACAGAATTACACCTGTGACATTACGTTTTATAAATTCCAAGTAAGTATACATACCTAATACCTATATCACATCTAATAATTTATTATTTGCTTAATCTGTAGGTTATAACGTTTTATTTTATTTAACTTCTTTTTAACCAAAAAATAACAACTATTTAGTCATCAGTTTCAGTAATCATAACAAAACAAATACTTAAGTAGATAAAATAAATTGAGACAACTCAGACAATTATCACCAAAACTTAACTCTTAACTCACCAAATATTAACTTAGGTACTTAATGCAGTATGTGTAAATTTGACAAAATATTTACCTGTGGCATTCCAGGCGGCTGACCGTACGGCGGAGGGCTTACATTAGCCGGGGGCGGATAGGTATCCTGATATCCAGGGCCGAACAGTCCTTGCGGCCCTATGCAGTATACAAAGTGCTTGAGAATAATTGTATAGCATAGTACAAGAAATAAAATATACCTTAAGCAGAGAGCAAAAAAATTTGTGATAAAATAAATAAGATTATTCATAACATTCAATAAGCAACAAAATTAAGTATAGGCGATTGATAAACATCGATGTTATATGTATAATGTATATAATATTAACTAGCTGCTCCGCGCGGTTTCACCCTCATGGCTCCTCTCCTGTTGGTCGTAGCGTGATGATATATTACTCGTGGATAATGTAGCTTTCGAATGATGAAAGAATGTTTAAAATCGGTCCAGTAGTTTATAAGTCTATTCATTACAATCAAACAAACAAACATTAATGTTTTCCTCTTTATAATATTATTAGTAGTAAGTGTGTAGTTAGAGGGATTGTTATTTCTTATTATTAAAAAGACATAATAATCAACTTGATTACTGAACTAATGCTGTTTTAATAAAAGTTAACCTTGTGGTCCCTGACCAAAAGGGCCTTGCGGTCCCTGCCCCAATGGCCCTTGCGGTCCCGGCCCAAATGGTCCTTGCGGTCCCTGCCCAAAAGGGCCTTGTGGCCCTTGTCCAAAAGGGCTTTGAGGTCCATAAGGACCACCGTACTGACCATGGGCACGACGAGGCTGTAAGCATTTTAGTATATTTATCTTAACTTGTTGGATGTATACCTATTTTTAAGTCACAAATAAGTATAAACATGGATATGCTAAAACACGGCTAAAACGTTTTAATCAATATAAATAATTGTGATTCTAAATATCCAAGTTACTACTAAATGTATGTGTTCTGCTCTGTGTATGTTTATGAAATTACGTAAAGAAATTAAATTTGTTGCGCCTGTGAAAATTATAAGTTACGATGCAAATAGATTCGACATTAGAATGTAATGTAAAAGGCGCTAAAAAACTTACTAAGGTATTTCCCATTAATATCCTGTGTACCAAAACTCCATAATTTATTATATAAAAGTAATACTAGAATTTCTAATTAATTTCTTATTTATAAGCTTATTTACATCAAAATTTTTGAAGACATGTTTTGATTACCAGTGACATTTTAAACGTATTTCTGCACGTTTGACAGAAAAATTATTATCAAAAAGATAATGTGAATATGGTATTCACAAGGGTATTCATATATTAAGGCAAAGCTCTCACAGATTGTACTAAAATCATTGATATAATATTACTACGTATGGAGGAGACACCACGAACAAGATCTGTGCGCCATTTTTTTGCTCTAAGTTTTAAAAATTATTAGTAGTTAGGTATTTACCGATGAAAAATATTCCTTTGCACTTTTCCGTATTATTTGTATTATTTTTGCAATATCGTAACACACACGAAGGCATATTTGATGCGTTTCACTTTAAAACAAATAAAAATGAGCGTGCAGTTACGCCATATGGCGTATGTTGAGCGGAACATAAGTGTAGGCGGTGCTGTCTCCATATTTATATCTCAATGACTAAAATAGACTAATGCTCTAAGGTGGAGCCACATATTATAAATGTATAAAATTAAATTGTCTTTAAAATTGATAAATATGTGCGAAAAATCATGCTTTGCTGAAACATATAATATTGTTCAGAGCTAATCTAAGCTAAGCAGATCTATGGACCGTAGATTTGAGTAGGTACTCAATGTACTACCAGCTTGATGCCTCCACGCGTTCCTGAGAAAAATGGTTTTGACAAACAGACAGGCTGACAACAAAGTGATGCTGGGTACCGTTTTTTCCTTTTGAGGTTCGGAAACCTAAAAACGTCCTAAAAAGTTAAGTGACGTAAAACCACTTACTATAATAGTAGTATGTATAGTAATCTCTGACGTAAACTGTAGGTAAGTAAACAAAACCATAAAACATTACCTACCTCCCATACAATATGGATCTAATTTACCATGGAGAAGCATTCAGTTAATTTTCAATGCTTTTATGTATGTAGGACAGCCGACAGTGAAAGATGATCGAGATGATATTGTATAAGTTAATAAATGGTGACAATAATTCATAAAAGAACAATACATTAAAACAATACAAATTACTGTAACAGCTAGTAGGTAATAGATATTGATTTTGCCAGGACTAGGTACTTAGGTAGTCATTTATATTATCATAATAAGTAATGACCTAGTTACCTATATGATTTTTTTTTCTACCGAATGAAATCGACATCGACAATCAAAATCGACACAAATAGCGTTTTGCCCGCGGCTTCGCCTGCTTTGTCCAAAATCTAATCTATATTATAATATTATAAAGCTGAAGAGTTTGTTTGTTTGAACGCGCTAATCTCGGGAACTACTGGTCCGATTTGAAAAATTCTTTCGGTGTTAGATAGCCCATTTATCGAGGAAGGTTATAGGCTATATATCATGTATATTACCTGTAAAAAGAATGAGATGTTAAAAAAGGATATTTTTTACACAATTCCCGAAAATAGTGAGATATCGAATTAATATTATAAACCCACTAAACAAATTATGATGATACTTTGCAGTGATGTAGCTTATGTGCCAGAATAACACATAAACTGTAAATATGTAGGTATGACAAACAAAACTGTACATTGAATATATATTTTTAAAGAATACTTGGAATTTTTGACTGTTTGTCTGTATGTAAATCTGGGCTAAACTCAAAAAGTACTGCATTGATTTACTTCAAACTTTGCATAACTATAATAGTCCGTTTTCTTATGGGCATGCTTGTATGGAAAGGTATACATTTTTGAGTAAAGCAATGCCATTTGGTACGAATGTTGTACTCGTCAACCTAAGCCCAAATCGCCCGGTAGCCAGTCTTTACTCCCCTGCAGAAAGGAGGGAGGGGGGGTTATAGAACAGAGCGCCCGGCGCTCCGAAAAAAAATTCTGGCGGAGCCATTTGGACGTTTGAGTCGAGTTTGATGTCGTTATCAGGTAACTAGATGATGCCCGATTCATTCTCCATACCAGTTTTTTAGGTTTCCCTAGCAAAATATGTCACAATCCTTAAAATAATGAACTTTTGGCAGTGGCAAAATCCAAACAAATCAGTATATTTTTATATTTTTGTATTAAACCTGGTTTATAAAAAAATACTGTCTGAAAGGCCATTTAATGCAGATTATAAAAACATTAACATATTATATATATTTTACCATTGTCAATGTAAAATAAATTATAGAAAGTGTAGTAACGCTCGTTAGCGCAGCATAGGGGACGGCTAATAGACCCGAAAAATAAGCGATACTAACAAACAGAAACCAGCCAAGTGCGAGTCTGACTTGTTCATCGAGTGTTTCGTACTTATTTGTCCCATAGGCCATACCACGTTAACTTGTCTGGTAGAACCTCGTTAACTGATACACACACACTTTCGTCTTTATAATATTAGTGTGATTTTAAATCATTTTTAAATTATAAATGAAGTCAGGTAACATTGTTAAAAATAAAGATATATAATAATAGAACGTTTTTGTATTAATAATAATGACAACCACCTCTACAATTACATGATTCGGTACATATTTTGAGCTGGCATATTCAATCCGGAACTACAAGATTTCACGTACCAACATCTTATCAATTCAAAGCTTCTCTTTTCTTTTTATTACAGGTGGGCGAGGGATATTTTGATTTTTTTAGGCCCCCAAATATATACACTATACAGCCTGTAAAACTGCCATTGAGGTGTGTTGTTTAAGGGCAGCTTCTGTGGGAGGCAAATTTTCGATCTGCCTATCTGTGTTTGTTTATAATTTGTTTGCAACTCTCATTTACTGTCATAGCGGGGTAACATGTGAAAAACTAACACGTACTTATAATACTTATAAAAAATATAAGTTCTGGATAAGAGCATCTTTAAAATCACATTTAAAATATTGTGACCGACCTTACGCTATCATGCATTGTAATAACAAACTTTTCAATTTCACTGTCTGTATATTTGCCACTGTTATGTCTTCCATACCTTAAATGCATGTGTACCTATTGTCCTTTTAGACCTTCTAGCTTTGGAACACATGATATTTTGTACTAGCCATATCTTTTGACTGTTCTTATAAACAATAATTCTTATTAACACTATTTTGGCTACTACTACTATATCGTGTGTTCCAAAGCTAGAAGGTCTAAAAGAACTATAGGTACACATGCATTTAAGGTATGGAAGACATATCCGAATGTCACACGAGGATTTGAAACACTTTACAGTGGCAAATATACAGACAGTGAAATTGAAAATTTGTTATTACAATGCATGATAGCGTAGAGCGTTTTCACATTGTCCGGTCCGATATCGGATATCGGACGCCGATAGCCGATATCCGATATCGGAGGCTAAGTAAAATGTATGATTTAGGTACCTGTCTTTCACATTGTCCGGTCCGATATCGGATATCGGAGCCAACACCGATATTCCCGTGAACTATCGGACGATAATGTTCAGTGTTACCAACTCAATTTTCGAAAAGGTAGTATACCAACAGCAAAAAAAGCACTAGTTTGTGTATTTTCAGTCATTTCTAGGCGCTAAATGTAAAAAAAAATCCTTTCATTTACTTTAAAGCTTTTTATTAAGAAAACATTCATTTAAGTATTTAAAGGCATTAAAAATACTATTTATACGGGAGCTATTTTAATACCGTCCTATAATATACGGCAATTGGCTGAACTGAAGTAAACAAAAATATATTGCGTTCTTAAATTCAACCGTATCTTCGAAATATTAGTGTCTTTTATCTTTATTTACTCATTCTGCCTCGCTCCTCCTCCTACTCGGACTACTGTTGTGCTGTAAGCTGTTTATTGTATTGTTGTCATTGAGTCACAGATTTAGTGCTTTGTTTTAGCGCCGATATCAAACCTGTATAATAAATAGCACATCTAAATAATATTAAGTACCTAATTAATAATATCAAATCTTTTTTATATTTTACTTTTCCAGCTGTTTTTGAAGTCGGTTTCTTTATTGTAGTTATTTTTACTGTATGTACAACTACGATCTATCAATTGAATTTTTTTTAAATCAAACCCTTTTTATTGAAAAGAAAATTTACAATACGGCAATTTTGTTTAGTTTTCTCTAAAATTTCAGAATTAGAATGCGGCGACCCTAAATTTTGTCAAGAACGCGCGGCGACTTTTGAGCACAGCTTTTGAGCTTGTTTACTATTTTGGTTGTCATGGCTATATTATTATTAGTCTGTGACAACGAAGAATTAGTTTAGTTTAATTTATTTCTGTTTATATATTTGCACACCCAGATAATAGATAGAATGTACATATAAGCACTATAAAATTGTAATAACAGCACCTACATTTGTAAATGTAATTTGAATTTGTATTTGCCAGTTTCGTCGCTATAAATATTGAGTTGAATTTTATTTTATTTTATTTGTATAACAGTCATACATGATTTAATATAAAAAAGTTCTAAAATTCACTACGACCACACAACATGTTCTATTATTAAAAAAAGAAAAACAGCATATAAAAAAAACAAGCCTCACAATGAAATTGAATATTGAAACTAGATTCTGACTCTGCAGAGGGTACAAATCCATACTCCGCAGTCAGCAGATTAAACCGGTTTGAAAAACATCAGTTTATTTATTACAATTTATTTCATTTAAAATAAAGTTTATTTTTTGTAACACAAATGCATCCACTGTTTTTTTTAATTCCCCATATTATATCTACTTTTCCAGTTTCTGGCAACACTCATGATATCGGGACGATATTATCGGATAATGTGAAAGGGTAAATTGTGTCCGATATCGGCTATCGGCTTCCGATATCCGATATCGGATCGGATAATGTGAAAACGCTCTAAACGGTGGCTTTCAAGTTGATTTGGTGCTCATGACGTCATTTCAGTTGGTAACTTATAGTAGAGCGTAGAGCCATTTTTAACCGACTTCAAAAAAAAAGGAGGAGGTTATCAATTCGGCCGGTATATTTTTTTTTTTTTTTTTATGTATGTACACCGATTACTCCGAGGTTTCTAAACCGATTTACGTGATTCTTTTTTTGTTCGATGCGGGATGGTGTCGAATTGGTCCCATAAAAATTTTATTCGGATAGGCCTAGTAGTTTTTATTTTATGAGCATTTTTGTCTGTAGGTATTTGTAAATTTTGCAAGTGCAAGTTTGAAGTCGGTTGTTTTTAACGCAGTTATCACTTGTAATAGGCAACATTTGACAGTTGAACAAATTTCAACAATGTAACCTAGTAACGACGACATAGAATAACATGATATTTCGTTTTGTTAGAACTGCACATTTGCTTAACTTTTTTCAATTACGATTACTTACATATTTATAATAATAATGACCGATACAAGTAATTTTAGGATTTTATTGTACTGATAAACCATTCTAAACATAATAAACAATTTCTGATTTAAAGAACTGACTTCGCTACAATTTTGTGTCAATAAACTTTTTTTCTTTTTAAATACCAGAGACGTTACTCAAATCGAAATCTGACATCCAGAATCGAATGCATTGATTACTTGGGAATAAAAATCATCATAAATTATTGACATGTGTTTCAAGTTCGATTGACAAATGTTTCAAGTCCGTATCGATTAATTCACTTTAATCGATGTTTTTAAGCAGGTTACCACCCTATGAAGATAAAATTGATAGACGTCAAATGTTGCCTATCACAGAGTACATTATTATAACTGAGTATAGAGTCTTCAGTCGGGATCTCGTACTAGCGACATCTATTACGCAATGTTCGAACTACTACTCATTACCTAGAGCGCTCCCCGCCCCAGGCTTTTCTTTTCAACTTCTAGTTTTATAATTTTATTCGATTTCTGGGGGTTTAATGCAATTAAAACAATCAAATGAGATAAATATCATTTATTTCCTCTTCTTTTATTATAATAATTAAAAGCTTCTACTTGTATGGAGTCTTCAGAATCGAAGTTTTTATTTACACCGTTTAATAATTTATTCGTGACCTTACACCAAGTGAATGCAAAAAATCTGCACGTAAAATCAAAAAAGAAGTCTATTAAATCTCTTTTATGATTTGGACAATCAATAAATTTTGTATCTGCTATTACATGTAACAAAGTTTTAATGTAATTGTTTATGTTGACAACATGACTTTTATTTTTTAAAACATTATGAATTACATCCTGTAAACATGAAAAAAATATTTTCATATTCAAACTAGGGTACGACAAAAATTTCCTATTTTTTATAAATTCTCGACAACTTATATACATGTTTTCTTTTTCATTTTTTTCAAATAATGTTTTCTCACAAGTTTTACAATTTTTAAAGATTTTTCTGCTTTTTCTTAACAAATAACCGGTTACATACTCTAGTTGAGCCTTCAAAATGGGATTGTTTTGCTTTTCATTATAATCAATTATGTGATCATCTAACATGATATCTTGAAAATCAAGTTCATTGACCTCTACCGCGTCACTTTGTTTTTTAGAAAATATTTCATCAAAAGTATGAAATACTGAGCAAAAATCATCTTCGCAATTCGACCCAACTGCATAATTGCTACTTAAGTTATTTACTAATAGCGAGGCAAATGCTGCTTCAAAGGCAGCACATGTAGGGGAAACATTTCTTAGACCGTGACTACGTATGCTGCCAAAAAAAAATTCCAAAGGGTCTTGGTTCAAATGCCTACACCATAAAGATTTCATGTTAATATGTTCATTAAACAATTTGTCTCTTAATAGCTCCATATTTTTTACAGTATATAACCAGTTATTTATAGATGGCACAGTACCCTCAGATCTTGGGCAGATACAAACTTCATTGATTTTAATATATTTTTGGATTGAGTCCATACATTTTTGTGCAGAGAATTTGGTGTTACATTTCTTAATAACTCGTGGCCACTGCGGGTTTTTGCATTTTGAAAACTTCCATTCATTGAATCAAATAAATTATCTATAAAGATTAATAAGTCTGCAGTGTCCTTTGCATCCTCAGGAAGAATTCCATTCTCTGAAAAAAAAGGAAAATATATTTAGTTACCCAATGAGTCAAAAAAAGTTTATTAGCATAAGAACACCAACTAATTTATTGACTGCAGTAAAGTTGAAGAAAAAAAAAACAACTAAATTAAAAAAGTTACACTACTGCCACAGTTTTAAATTTTAATTGCATCCAACTACTTCATATGCACCCGAATGAATGAAAACTATCCTATGTACCCCAGGTTTCAATCTATTTCTACACAGAATTTTACCTCACTCGCCGTTTTCCCGTGGAAGCGTAACAGACGGTAGATTTAAAAATGGTAGTAATAAAAGTACCGAAAAAAAATTGAGAATTACCCACACACAGACACAGATTGCTGGAGATTAATTTGTTTGTCGGACACATTATTATTTCCCTTTTTAAAACAGAAGGAATCATACTAAATATTCAATAATAAAACATAGCTTACCAGCTAAATAACCCATGGTTTTGCCAACTGTTTGGCTAAACAATTGGGATGCAAATTTTACTTTCATTTTTCATAGGAATTTTAATTTTATTGCAGTGATTCTCAGACAAATTTCGACAAAGTTTCAGTCCTTTGTAGGTTGGGTTGTTATTATATAATAATTGAATGTGTTCCCACTTTGCAAGTTTTTCTTGGCCATCCATGGTGTATTTCAAATTTTTTGATATTAGATTATTTCTTAACCCTTTCAATAAATGAGGGAGATCATATAACAGAGTCACAGGCTTCCCTTCAACCTCAAATATCGAATGTTTTAAAATTTCATTATTTCTTACGTAGTTGTGTCGAGTGTCTTCAATTAAATAATTGATTGCGCTTACATTAGAGGTTCCCTGGTCACATACAGTAGCCATAACAGTAAATCCTATTCCGTTCAATTCTCGGATGATTTTTTTTATCAGTCCTGCCAAAACTTCTTTTCGTGTACTCCCAGAAGAAAATGAGTAAAAAATGGGCTGTTTGAAGTTTTTTACAATGCCTCTGATCATAAATACTAGCACATGATCTGCAATTTTTCTTAATGATTCTCCTTCATAATTTACAAATCCCGTTATTCTGTCTTTTCTTCTATTATAGTCAAAGTGTGGAGTGATAGCCATCTCATCGAATATTAATGTACACAACTTTTCTTGTTCTTTCATGCCTTTTAATTTTTGATGCAACTGGTTAAAAATGTTTTCATTAAACCCTGGCTTTAAACCAGCTTTTGAAAGAAGCCTACTCAAAGTTACTGAAGATGGCAAGATGAAAATTTTGCTAAGCCATCTATAAGCTCTAGGTCCTCGCTTGTACATAGACAGTGCCATTATTTTTTCTTGTCTAGAAAATCTCCTTCCCATTTTAGGTTTATTAATCTCTCTAAACTGCATTATTGTAAAAATAGCAGCTAATGTTTTAAATTTCTTTAAAGCATTTTGAAATGCAGTATTTGTACTGAGCTTTCTGGCATTTTTTAACCGTTGTTGAAAAGAGTCTTTATCTTTTTGTAATTTCTTTATTTCTCTATGTAGTTGTTGCTCACTGAGCCCTGGACATTTTTTGATGATCCCTAAAACAGATTTAAATAAAGTAATTAGCAGCAAATAATTTCTATGCTACAGAGTTTTTTCTATAATAACTCTTTTTAGACATATCCATTTTTTTAAATAAAATGGGTGAGTTAATAATTATGTTATTTTAATTTTTAATATACTATAGAGCTCTAGATAATTTTTGCACTTACGTGATTTCACAGAATGGACAGTTTTCTTCTGTGAATCATCATTATCAATATCCATAGGTTCATCCTGTCTTTGTGATTGTTTACCTGTTAAATAAGGAAGGGTACATAACAGTATACTTGTTAATGTCACATAGTATATTCATCAGTTTGAATCACAAGAGGAAAGAAAGATACGAGAAAGTACAACAAGGAAAACTTTCAAGCACAAGATAGCTCCAAATTTTAATATAAATAAGCATTGCTCCAGGTACCAAGCAGTGGAATTGTTTAATAGGCTACCAACTAATCTCAAACTATTAATTTATAGGCCTAATTCATTTTAAAAGGAATTAAACACATTTTTGTTAGAAAAATGTTTCTACTCTGTATCAGATCTTATATATAAAAATGAATCGCAAAATGTGTTGGTAAGCGCATAACTCGAGAACGGCTGAACCGATTTCGATAATTCTTTTTTTATTATATTCCTTGAAGTACGAGGATGGTTTTTATGAAGAGAAAACGTAAACATGTACCACGGGCGAAGCCGGGGCAGACCGCTAGTTTCTTATAATTATAAAGTGTGTCAGGGAATTAATTTGTACCATCATTTTAACTATTAGTTGTAAGTTGTATGTTCTACACAATGTAATGTTGTTTTGAATAAATTAAATGAAATGAAAAAAAAATGAAACATAATAGAAGAGGATCTTTATCTGTAAAGTATGAAAATCAATCTTTACCTGATGTTGAAGGCGTAGCAGGAGGCATATTCAAAACTTGGTTAGTAACATCAGTTAAGCAACGGTTTCCAACAGAACAAAGCCCTGTAAAAAGGATTTATTATATTTCAAAACCTCTCATATAGTACATCTCATCGCAACCAACAAAGTGCCACAGCACAGTAGATTTTATGGTAAAACTGTACATTATAGGGCGTGGAGTTGAGAGTCGACAATTTTTTTGTGGTTAGCTATTGTCCTATGGAACCCAAATCTGAAATTTCACACCAAGGAAACTTTTAGTTTTTGAGTTACGAATTTTTGAAAATCGGAACATTACTATAGAAAGTTACTCCATCTTGTTTTTGTTACGCATATTTATTATTTTGTCAATGTCAAATTTGGCGTAAAACAATTCGAGACGCTCCGCTCGCTGCGCTCGCTCCGCTCGCTCCGCTCGATTGTTTAAAAAAAGTCTAACATAACCTAACCTAACTTGTTTCGAGTTCGGAGAGTTTTTTTTTTCGTAAAAAATTAAACAAAATAAATTAAGTGTCAAATTTGGCTATTCATTTCACGTAAAACAATTCGAGACGCTCCGCTCGATGGGCTCGCTCCGCTCGATTGTTTAAAAAAAGTCTAACATAACCTAACCTAACTTGTTTCGAGTTCGGAGCTTTTTCAGAGTTTTTTTTTTCGTAAAAAGTTAAACAAAATTAATTACTCTACTTAATGGTTAGAAATGTTGTACTTGAAATGAATCACACTAAGCAGGTACTGTGTGTCAGGTTGACATTGACAAAACAATAAATATTATGCGTAACAAAAACAAGATGGAGTAACTTTCTATAGTAATTTTACGATTTTCAAAAATTCGTAACTCAAAAACTAAAAGTTTCCTTGGTGTGAAATTTCAGATTTAGGTTCCATAGGACAATAGCTAACCATAAAAAAAAATTACGACTCTCAACTCTACGCCCTATAATGTACAGTTTAGCCGATTTTATCAATCATTCATATTGTTTGAGATGCTTAAGAGGCCTACACCACCGAAACTAGCGCCACCGAACATTTTATTTTTTTACTCCTTAACCAGATCAAATTTAAAAAATCTAGCTCGGTACTTTGCTAGTATATTACTTGTAGTATTTTTGGTATTACTTTTCACTATTCTAACTGTTCATTATTCTAGAGAACTTTTGATTACCGCCAAAAGTGGCCACTTTTGGCGGTAATCAAAAGTTCTCCTAATTTACCGAATGCAAAATAATGAAAAGTAATACCAAAAATACTACAAGTAATATACTAGCAAAGTACCGAGCTAGATTTTTTAAATTTGATCTGGTTTATGAGTAAAAAAATAAAATGTTGGGGGGGCGCTAGTTTCGGTGGTGTAGTCGCCTTAAATTAAATACATAAACAAAAATTAACATTTACCTGATGTTGAAGGAGCAGCAGGAGAAACGTCTAATGTTTGCTGAGTAGTATTTCTGTGGCAACGTTTTATGACAGAAAGACCTGTAAAAGATGTAATTATAATTATTATTCTATTTATAACTCCCTATTTGGTCAATAGGTATGTTAGTTTTTAATTTGATATAACATAAGGTACAGGTGCCTATGTAGGACGCAGACCAGCCATGGACATTTCTTCAATATACCTCCGAAATTGAGCAATCAAGCAGTATGATTTTTTAAATTGGCATCATATTTCAATAGGGTCAACGTTTTAGCTATCATACCAACCGTTTTAAACAACTGACCCCCATTTTGGCGGCGGCCATAACCTCCTATATTATTCATTTTTCTATAACTAGCTGTTCATTATTAAGGTTCCTAGACTGAATTACTACTGTCCATTGATGGCTGTTCATAATTAGCACACATTTGGCACACAACACTTTTTTTCTGCCGCCATTGCAGCAAATCGGAGTCCATTAAAATGTAGCCGGGTTCGAATAAAAAACAGAGTTGTCGGAGTCCAAAACAGAGCACAGGTCAAAGAAATGTAATAGAATAGAGCCACCAAAGTCCATAAAACAAAGCCAAATCGTCGTGAGAAAATCCAAAATAGGTAAAAATCCAAAATAGGTAAAAAGTAAAAACCCTCGTTTGATCAGAGATGATGACGTTCCGTTCCAACAAGTATGCGCAAAATTTATATTTTATATTATTTACACATCCCGAAGACTTTTAAGACTAAAATTCATATAAAATAAGTTATATCTTTACGTTTATAATGTTAAGTAGTAAACAAAGATCCTGCAAGAGGGAAATTATAACAAATTGTCAAGTAACCTCTTAATACTAAAGTAAAACGAAGCGTTATAAAATTGCAATTTTCGGTTAGATTCTAATTAGATATTTCCATCTTTTGTATGCAATAGTTTGCTTTTAAAATATTATTAACACTATTTGAGTTCATTATTAAAAATTAATTTCTTACTATTATAATATGTATTTATCATTTTGTTCAACAGTATCAACAGGTGGTGCCATCTTTTGGCGAATGTTCGAACCAAACTCTGTTAACTTCTATGACTTTTTTTTTACTCTGCACACATGTTAAAATATGTATGTGTGCGTTGCTATTGTATCAGTATTCCCATATGCAAAAATATAAAAATATTTGCCCACTAGTCACACTGTCGCTTCGATGAGGCCGCCATCATTATTTAAAGAGTATGGTAGGGATGTGACCTCGATTCAGAAAAATCGATTAATCAATAATCGATTTTTTTTGTTTAGAAATAAATCGATTTGTGAAAAATCGATTTTTGAAAAAAAAATAATCGATTTTTGTTTTCACCTCGACTTTTTATGCGAAAAAACCTATTCGATGTAAGGTAAAAGCCCCAATACCGGACCATATACCGGACATGTCCAGAACACTCCAAACTCCATGCATTTATATATATACCTATATATTTGTGAATATAGATATACAAATACATGGAGTACAGATGGCGCTGATTTTTTTATCGACTTGTTCAGTAAACTTACTTACCAATTATTTCATAATACTGAAGTTAGCTGTCAGGTGTAAATTTTAAAATTTATCACAAATTAATTACAGTAAAAAATGCTTCTAAAAATTTTCATTTGTAATTTTTATTAATTTTCACATTTGAAAATTTTGAATTAATTTTTTGAAGTGAAACTTCTTTATCGGGGTTGGAAAAAAATGTAGTGTAACATTTTTTCGTTACGCATGACATTTTTTCCGTTACGCGCGATCTTTTTCTTATCCCTACCACGCGTGAGTCGATGTATTTCTGTAAAGTTGCATATAGTAAATTATTTTTTGAAAAATAAGGTCATAAAGAAGTTTCACTTCTTACGTGTGTACACTAGTTCACGCACACATTTTTTTTATAATAATTTAATTGCCATCAAATATCATGAATATTTTTAGTCTGTCAACTTTAGTCTCATAATTTGTCATCCATCGCACAGATAGCACTATTTACAAAAATCGATTTAAATTGTGTAATTCTCATAATCGATTTATTAAAAATCGATTTTTACCATTAATAAAATCGATTATAAAAAATCGAAAATGGAAAAAAAATAATCGATTAAAGTAATAATCGATTATTTATTCACTTCCCTAGAGTATGGATGGCCGCCAAGGCCGCCATTACTGTTTTCTGTGTTTACATCATTTTTGTTAAATTTGATTATTTAGTTAATAGTTATGTCCGTGAATAATCATAGAAAGTGTGCTAAGTGCGGTAGAACACGCGCTGAAGACATGACGGTGACCTATCATAGGTTTCCAAATCCAGGAACAACCAATATTACGAGGTAAGTGACGTACAAAATACAGCGCGGTACTAAAAGACCACATGACCACAAACAAAATACGTCTATGTTAAGTTATATTTACGTCATTTATTTAATTTAATTAATTACACGGTCATATACCAATTACATAATTAAACACCATCACCAACAAACACACACACACATCATACACTATCACCAACTGTACTATTTTATTCTTCCTATTATTCATAATTCATTTGTAATGACTATACGTGCAGGCCGTACAGTTTACTATCATTTTCATAGTTGGTTTTATCTTAGTGTTATCTCAATCTAACTTTAAAACTTGATTTCATTATTTCAGGGCTCGTGTTTGGGCTAAATACTGTTGGCCAAATGAAGATTGGACTTCCATTGAATCATTACATTCACTCTATAATCAGAATAAGGTGTTGTGTGGAAGACATTTCAACTCAATTCAATTTATGGACGATAAAAGGCAAAAATTGAGTAAGTTTGCCGTTCCCGAGTCGATTATAGTGGAAGAAGTACTGAATGAAAGAGAAAATATTTTCAACCAGGTATTGTACCTATTCATATAGATTGTTTTAGTATTAGTCTCCCAACCTAATTTCTGCCAAGGCGACCAAACCCAATTAAGATCAGCCAACTATGCATGAGATATTATTATTATAGTGGACAAGTGTGTGCGCAAACACAGAAGCACTCAAAAAAAATGCAAGGATATATCCATATTTGTAGCCACAGTGTCTAATTATATGGTGTACAAATTGCAAACATTTTTAAAGTGTTTTTTAAACATTGTCTCTCACAAGTTGCAACCATGCTTTAAATACAAAGAAAGAATAACTTTAATTTGTTTCTTGAAATTTTAGAATATCCTAACGTTTGATAAACTTTGACATGTTACTATGTTAAAAATGTATGAAGGGTGCCATGGCATGTCATGACAAAAGTTAGCCCAACTCATAAAGATTCTAAAACTTTACAATACTATGATAACATTTTCAAAAATTCTAAGAACTTTTTTAACAAGAACTAAAAATGATTATTTAGCCCAGTTTTTAAAAACTTTACTGAGTTTTTTAGTTTTAAATTTAAAATTAATAATTAATTTCAGAATGTCAATCAGTATGATGTTGTAGCTGCACAGGCAGAGTTAACAACATTATTTAGCCCAGTTTTTAAAAACTTTACTGAGTTTTTTAGTTTTAAATTTAAAATTAATAATTAATTTCAGAATGTCAATCAGTATGATGTTGTAGCTGCACAGGCAGAGTTAACAACACCTATGTCGCAAATAGAAAATGTTGTGATGGAACCTAGTACCAGTACAGAGTCATCAAAACAACACACTTTTAGAGATGTCATAAGAACAACTGAATCCATTAGCCCTATGCAGGTAATTAATTTAAGACTTTTATTTTAATATTTATTAACAGTCTGAATAGAGCACTAACTATAGGGTCTGGAATTTAAATAGCAGACTTGCAGAGAAAGTACTCTAAATATTCATGTTACTTAGTAATTTTTTTTAAATGTTCCTTTTTAAAATTGTGCTAAACTGAATTTAAGGATATTTGATAAATTATCTGCTAGTTAACACAACAATAGCTCTTTGCCCTCTATACTGTTATTACAGCAACCCTTCTATTATTATTAATTATAGCCCCGGTCAGTGGACTGTATGTTGTTGTATAGGGTTGAGGCGCAGAGGTTCCCACTTGTTGATTAAAACTCGCAGCGATTTCCAAGTTGATTTATTCGGTAGTACCATGCAATATTTACAAATCTTACAGCTTAAGTACATTTCTATCCTACTTAAAACTAACAGTGGGTATAATGAGCAACTTGAGCGTAAGGGCACAATACGCCCCGCCCACTCGACCCCACTACCGCGGCCCGGTGCCGTTTTCGCTGGGTATAGCGCGCATCACATAGGCGCGCTCCCGTTGCCCGTCGCTCGGCGCCGCCGTCGTCCCTGTAGTTGCCGTCCGCACCAGAGGGTATAGCGCGCATTACATAGGCGCGCTCCCCGTTGCCTGTAGCTCGGCAACGCCGTCGTCTATGTAATCGCCGTCCGCAACAGCCTCCCCCCGGTGAAGTCCTCGGGACGCAGCCTCTTCTACGGGAAGGACGACGACCTTTGTTACCGGTCGCTTTAATTGATGCCCTCTTGATTGCACCATGACGCTTCTGATTTCCCCATCCGGTCCGGGAAATGTTTGCGTAATTCTTCCTCGTGGCCATACATTTCTTGGAAGCGCAGCGTCGGCAACAATGACAATATCGCCAACCTTAAGCGCTTGTCTATCATGTCGCAGGTGGCCGCGTGGGTTGAGTGTTGGTAAGTACTCGCGTACCCACCGCCGCCAAAACTCGTTCGCTAGCGCTTGAGCTTTCTTCCATGTTCTTTTTGTTACATGTTCACATGCGCCTACTAATGGCATGTCGGAAGGGCCACCCAACAGAAAATGGTTCGGAGTGAGTGCCTCCGGGTCCTCTGGTGTCACCGGCACGTGTGTTAGCGGTCGAGCATTGATCGTGTGCTCAACCTCCGCTAACAGCGTAATTAATATCTCTTCGTGCGGTTCTTTTTGGAAAAGTACGGCGAGAAGCGAAGTCTTTACAGAACGAATAAGTCTCTCCCACGCGCCGCCTTGATGTGGTGCGCCGGGAGTGATGTACTTCCAGTTCATTCGCTGTTGTAGGCCATAGTCTTTAAGTTCACTTTCCCATACTTCAATGGCTCGACGTAACTCAGTATCGGCGCCGCGGAAATTAGTTGCGTTGTCTGAGTACATAACTCGCGGCCACCCACGTCGTGCTGCCATACGCCGCATCGCCATTATCGCAGAGTCGGTAGTGAGAGCGCCGACTAACTCTATGTGTACAGCCCGTGTTGAAAGGCAAGTAAATAGAGCCCCCCAGCGCTTCTCTCTTCGGCGTCCTATTGTAACCGTCATTGGACCGAAATAGTCGAGTCCGCAATTCGTGAATGGTCGCACGAATGCCTCGGTCCGCTCCGCAGGTAGGTCACCGAAGTTCGGCATAGTGGGCGTGGCCTTCTTTATACGACATGTCGAGCATTCCTTCGCTACGGCCTTAACTGTCGGTCTGACTCGCAATATCCAATATCGCTGCCGTAGGTCATTAACCACACGTTCATTGTTCGCGTGCAGCGCTCTTTCATGTTCTCTTCGCACTAATAGTCTTGTGAAGCGATGACCGCCGTCTAATATGACGGGAAACTTGCATACGTTCGGTATGGCTGCGTGCTTCAAGCGGCCGTTCAGTTGCAGGAGGCCGTATTCGTCTAGCACGGGGTCAAGCTTGGCTAGTCTGCTGCTTCGACATATTGACTTTTTGTTCGTCAATCTTTCTATATCTTCTTCAAACTTGTCGTGTTGTGAAGCTTTTATTGCTAAGCGTTCGGCTTCTTCTAGCAAATTAGTATCGAGCGTCGTCTTGATTTTCTTAGCTCGGTTTATAAACATTAATACATAGGCGATCGCTCGTATGTAACGCTCGTATTTTGAAAAGCGTGTTACGTCCGGTACGCTCTGTCGTATGTCGGCTCGTTCTGTGGCTGTGTAATGTTCGACAGCCGCCACTTCTAGCCACGGTGTTTGTTCGGGCCATGATTCCCTCGGTTCGCGTAGGAAAGCAGGGCCGGTGAACCAACGGTCGTTCTCGTTCTTTTCTTCGTTATTGATACGAGTCGCGTCGTCCGCCACATTGTCGGCGGTAGGCACCCACCGCCATTGATTTATCTTCGTTAATTCGGCTATTTCACCCAGCCTGTTCGCCACGAATGGAGTGTGACGAGCTTTATCGTTTCGAATCCACTGCAATACGGTTGTTGAGTCCGTCCAATATGTGTGACTCGCCACGGCTAGTCTATGCTCCTTTAGTATAGCGGACGCAAGACGTACGCCGATTAGTGCGGCCTGCAGCTCGAGTCTTGGAATGCTTTGTGTTTTCAACGGCGCTACTCGCGCTTTAGCAGATATCAGCGCTATGCGTACGTTTCCGTTCGGCTCTTCGGAGCGCCAGTAGGCGGCGCTTGCGTACGCTTGCTCAGAGGCATCGCAGAAAACGTGGAGTTCGACTTTAACTCCCCCCGTATTGCCGTACCATCGTGGTATTCGCAGCTTGGTGATGTCATTTAATCGTTTCAGCCAGTCATCGAAGTTAGCGTAGTCTTCTGCCGGTATGGGCTCGTCCCAATCAAGCTTCAGCCTCCATAAATTTTGAAGTATTATTTTGGCCGTGATTGTATAATAGCTTATGAGTCCCAGCGGGTCGAAGATTGACATCACCGTTCCTAGCGCTTCCCTCTTTGAAGGAGGTCGACGGCGCTCTTTCACATCGGTGTGAATCCTCGCTAGACATGTGTTAAATGAAAGTCTATCTTCTCGCGGGATCCACACCATTCCCAATGTCTTGTTCATATCGTGGTTAGTGGCCACTAGACTCGCGGTCGCCTGTGTTCGCAGGTCGCACGGCGTGTGTTGTATCACCGTGTCGCGATTACTACTCCACCCAGCTAATGTGAAGCTAGCGTGGGCGTGCACATGTATGACCTCCTTGATTGTTTGTATAGCTTCGTCTTCGGTCCTGAAGCTATCGACGAAGTCATCCATATAATGATTTTTCGTTATCGCTTCATATGCTAGCGGATGCGATAATCGGAAATCTTCAGCGTTCTTGTTTCTAACGCTGTGTGCGATGAATGGCGAACTACGAGCTCCAAATATCATTGAAGTCATTTTAAACGTTTTCGGAGGGCTCGTTCTATCATCGCCTCGCCAAAGGAAAAGCTGCGCGCCTTGATCTTGTTTTCTAATCTTAATTTGAAGAAACATTTCTTTAACGTCGGCCGTCACTGCGACTTCATTTTCTCTATATTTGTAGAGTATTCCCGGCAGTGACTGAAGTAAGTCGGGGCCGTCTAGCAGCTCGTCATTTAAGCAGACGCCCTTATCTCTTGCGGCCGCGTCGAACACTACTCTGAGTTTTCCCGGCTTGTTTGGGTTAACGACTGCGAAGTGCGGGAGATACCATGTAGTAGTCGCCGGTAAGTCATCGTTTGTTACCGGTGCGGCGTATCCCTTGTTAATAAGATTTTGAATCTCCGCCGTGTATGCATGTTTGAATTCTTCGCATCGGTCCATTTTGTTCTCAATGGATTTTAACCTTTTTCTAGCCATTTCGTAGTTTAACGGTAGCGTAGGTTTATCGGTTCGCCATGGCAGGCCTACTTCAAAACGTCCGTTAATGCGACGTGCCGTTTCTTCGAATATGCGTATAGCGCGCTCGTCGACACTCGATTTTCTTTGTGTTACTTTTATACCGAGTGCGTCGATTTCGTAGCTTTTCTTCATTAGTTTTTCCAACGATTTGTTACTAACGCAGTCATCGTCGTCTTCATACGTATGTAACACGTTTTCACGACTTAATGTTGTTTTGGGTGTGGTGCCGTGTATGACCCACCCTAGTCGTGTGAGTGACGCTACAGGTTCGCCACGTTTGCCGGTTCTCAGCTTTCTTGATATAATCAAGTCCCAGTTATCGGACCCGATTAACAACTTCGGTTTGACTTTACCGATGACGTCTTTCAAAGGCAATCCTTTCAAATGGTTGTATTTCAGCGTGTTCGCGCTTATTGTTTGTCCACCTATTGCTAGGTTTGTCATTGTTCGCACACGGATCGCGTGTGACGCTCCATTGTTTCGTCGGCTTATCTTAATTTGCACCGATCTACTGTTCATAATGTCGCTTGACGCCCCCACCCCGCTTATTCGTAGGGGTTGCGTAGGTCCGTCTAATTCAAGCTCTCGTGCGAGGTCTTCGTCGATCAATGATATTGTTGATCCCTCGTCTAATAAAGCATAAGTTTTGATTTGCTTTTCACCATCCGATTTTATATACACCGGACATACTTTTAATAAAACAGCTTGGTTGTTGCTGTTAATAGTAGTCGAGAGTACAACTTCAGTCGGTTTCTCTTCGATCGCTATTTTTTCTTCATGTAACATCGGGTGATGCGGTTTATCGCACCCGTCTATGTCGCACTTTTTATGCTTGCACCGGGATCGCAGGTGCGTGCTAACAATGCATTGGAAACAGGTTCTCGCCTTCTTCATTCGTTCCCAACGTTGACTTAGCGACATATTTGCAAATTCTTTGCACTTTGGTGTTTCATGCTCGCGCCCGCAACATAAGCAACTTATCTTTTTGTCATCATTATTAGTCGCATAAATGTTCGCGCGGCGTAGCGGTCGACTCTCTCTTTTTTCAACTGTTGTTGTCTCTGTCTTCTTACTGTAGTTGTATGTAAGTTGTAGATCCGCTTCTTTGATGAGATAATTCGACAATGTGAGAAATATGGGCTCATATGTCGTGCCATGTGCTTGACCGTAGTCCGTCCACCGTGCTTGATAGTGCAGGCTCAGTTTATTTAATATTTCTCTGACGAGCATCGTACTATTAACGTAGCTTCTATCCTCTATGCTGTTTAACAGCCAAGCTATATTTTGTACTTTCACGGCGAATTGGTTAAGTTCTACAGCCGTCGTGCCGGGTCGCGGCAGCTTCTTGATCTCATCCATTGCACGGTCGATAATTATTTCGGGTCGACCATAGCATTGGTTAAGCGTTCTCATTATTAGCTCAGGATCGTTCGTTGTGCTTAATAGAACCGCAACAGTGTCGCGTGCGGCTCCCGTTAAACAAGCACGTAACCTGGCTAGATTCTCAATGTTTGTGTATTTGTACAGTCGCGTCGTGTCCTCGTACGCGGCCTTGAAGTACAGCCATTCTGTTACATTTCCATTGAACTGAGGTAAATCGAAGCCTTGTCTTGGAGGCGGCCTTCGTCTCGTCAGCTCCTCAAAGACTTCAGTCAGCTTTTCTATCCCGCGATCTCGGGATCTTGCTCTCGGTGTTCCGACTTTCGTTGTGTCGTGTTCTACGACGGGTGACTCATCTCTACGTTGCCCGACCGTATCTTTAGTCCACGCGACTTGTCGCGATGACTCCCCCCGTGTTGGAAAAGGGGCGTCACCGTGTCTTAGTGGCATAGCGGTCGCTTCTTGGCTGTGTCTTTTGAGCCAGTCTTGTACTCTATTGGTTGACTCTATCGGTAGCGCGTCCGTTCTGTCAACAACGCTAGCGTCGTCAGCAATTCTCGCAATGTTCGCTTCCATTTCTTTTAGTATTTGTTCTTTTTCGAGCGCTATCATTTTCTTTTCGAGCGCTAGTAGCTTGCTTCCTGCTTCTGCTTGTGCTTCCTTCATTCGCGATCTCACAGATCTCGTCGTTCTGACTGAGGCCTGTGACTGAGTGTCGTCTACTCGCGTTTCTGTTTCTGCGGGTGCTGTCGTCGTCGTTTCACGTAGCTCAGACGGTGATGCGGGCGGTCTTGTATGTGTAACGGCCGCTGCATCCGCCTCGTCTGTCTTCTTCGGTCGGTTGCGGGTCATCATCTTCCCTAACGTCCCTAACGTCCCTAGCAGCCCTAACAGCCCACGGCGAGGTGCTGTAGCAACAGTGTTCGCTCACCGTGAGAATGGAAAAGGTGGATGAGGTAGGAAGGAACTACCCAGCAGAGGACGCAAGTGCGTGAGGTTGCTCGAGGACAAGGAGGAACACCTTGCCCCGTCAGCGTGCCTACAGTCCGGCCCACACACGATCTCGCGCCTTACCGGCGAAGTCGAACTGTACAGTCGCGTTGGATGCGAACTGGTGACTGCGTTCGAACAGTCACTCCCGCCTTGCGGCGTTAACTGCGTGCGCCCGTTTGGCACCGTTAGGTGGGCTAACACACAGCCGCGGTAAACCGCGTTAGATAAATCAGCCTCGTAGACACGCAGCGCAGTCGTCGTTCGGCTGAGCGTCTTGTGCTTAAGACTGAAGATACGCAACGTTCGTAGCTCGGCGTATTATCTTCTTTCTTCTTAATAAGCACGTCGTCTTCGCAGTGAAGTTTGCTTCAACAAAATCCGGCGCGTCGATGGACCAGGCACTATTAATTATAGCCCCGGTCAGTGGACTGTATGTTCTTGAATAGGGTTGAGGCGCAGAGGTTCCCACTTGTTGATTAAAACTCGCAGCGATTTCCAAGTTGATTTATTCGGTAGTACCATGCAATATTTACAAATCTTACAGCTTAAGTACATTTCTATCCTACTTAAAACTAACAGTGGGTATAATGAGCAACTTGAGCGTAAGGGCACAATACGCCCCGCCCACTCGACCCCACTACCGCGGCCCGGTGCCGTTTTCGCTGGGTATAGCGCGCATCACATAGGCGCGCTCCCGTTGCCCGTCGCTCGGCGCCGCCGTCGTCCCTGTAGTTGCCGTCCGCACCAGAGGGTATAGCGCGCATTACATAGGCGCGCTCCCCGTTGCCTGTAGCTCGGCAACGCCGTCGTCTATGTAATCGCCGTCCGCAACAATTATCATCATCATTATCATATGTTTACCATACATAACAATATGTTTACTATCAAGCGGGGCGTGTGCTTGTTTGTAAGAAGAAAAAAATAGCATAATGACCCGAAATTCAAACTAGTAAAATAAAACATTTTTAGAAATAAAATAACAATTCATATTGAATGTTAATATTTTCAGAATGCACCAATTCCTGAAAATCTCAGTGTGGCAACTTGCAATAATTCAAAATCGACTAAAAAACGCCAGACCAAAATCTTAGCGACTCGGTGTTTCAAAAGTAAACGAAATGTCACCCAGAAAAAAGAAGTTGTACAAAATATGCAGAAATAAAATGCGTGAGGTAATACGATTACGCAACAAAATGAAGAATAAGAAAGGGAGTTTAAAGAGGGTGTTGGAAAGTCAACAGGTTCAAGAATTATGTGGACTAAATATTAGCAATTCCTTTATAACTTTACTACAAAGCCAATTACAAAATTGCCCCAAGAAACCAAAAGGGAGAAGATATTCCCTAAATCAAAAAATTCAGGCTTTGATCATTTATAAAAAGTCCCCAGCCTGTTACAGGCTTCTAAGGAGAATGTTTGCATTGCCATCTCAAACAGTTTTAAATCAACTGCTGAACAAAATACCTCTAAAACCAGGCATAAACAAACATATATTTACCTCCTTAGAAAAAATGAGCCAAAAACAGGATTCAGAAGATAATCTTTGCATATTGTCATTTGACGAAATGTCTATAAGAAAACACTTATTTTATAATGAAAAACTGGATGAAATTCAAGGATTCCAAGACCATGGCAACCACGGTAGGAGTCAAGATATTGCTTCTAAGGCACTCGTATTTATGCTCAGTGGGTTGAGAAAAAAGTGGAAGCAACCCATCGCATTTTATTTTTCAAATATTTTAAGGGCAGACAGGATGACAGTCATTATTAAAGAGGTAAATAAAATATTGGTACTCTGTGAAATTTACACTGCTTAAAAATATCTTTGTATCTCACTATTTTTTAATTATTTCAGATTCTTACACAATGCATTGCAGCAAATATGAATGTAGTTTGCACCGTCTGTGATTTATCTACCATTAATGTAAAAGCTCTGAAGACCTTAGGCGCAACATCAACTTCTCCATTTTTAATTTATGTGGACAAGAAATTGTAACCATATTTGATCCGCCACATCTTTTAAAGTGCACAAGAAATCTGCTTATGAAGCATGATATTGAAATAACTACAGATGTTCAATGCAACGAAAAGCCTATAAAAGGTACACATATAACTATAGTTTTGTTTTGTTAGATATACAGTTCTACATAATAGAAGGAAGTACTCTACCACCTTGCGCAACTTGCAATTATACATAAAGTTGTTCCACAAAACTTTTACGTCTTAATAAATAGACCTTACTTATTATAATTAATAGCAGTACAGTATCTCTAAATTAAACTTACTTTTTAGGCACTGTAAAATGGAGTCATATTGAAGCATTTTATAACCTGGACAAGAACAATCCGAATTTCGTATATGCTCCTCAGCTAACAGATCATCATTTGCATCCTAATTGCCAGCAACAAATGCGGGTGAAGCTAGCACAAGTTTTTAGCCACTCGGCATGTGTACAAGTGGCATGTTAATGAAAATTGCTCAAAGTGAGTATCTTATAATAATGTCAACTTTGGTTGCCTAGTATCAATATTAATAGATAAGCTTTATTGCTCACCATAATTACAAAGGCACACAAGAAAAACTAAAATACGCATCTGATTTGCTGATAAAAAAATAAGGGAAATGAGGATTTTGTCATCATTCTCACACAAAATGTATATTTATTATGGCCATTCCCCAATATGAGCCCCTATATGTTTGCTGCAAGGTGGACGCTTGAAACACCAGAAGCATTTCTTGAGTATTGCTTGCCCTGTAAAAATTCTGTTGTGTTTCAACCAATGGGGTAAAAGGATTTTTGTTTCGAGCCTAGTATCTGTTACTTGCACTTTCTGTAAAAATGTACGTTATTGCTGTGGTCTTCTGTAATTTGGCCGAAAACAAATGTTATATTATTTTTATATTTCAGATGAACTTCCAGCTGAAGCCAATGCGACAGCCACTTTTGTGCAAAAATTTGACGAGCTGTTTGATGCTTTCAACGCAGACAGCCCGGACTTGAGGAGAGGAAAAAAATACTCCACTAATTTAACGAAGCGGACTCCCCATTTAGATTTATTTAAAAAAATGAAAATGTTTATTGCAAATATGCAATATATAGGGAGTAAATCGAACCCTCCATCCCAAGAAGGGTGGATTCATTCGATAAATGCAATAGAGAGATTGTGGAATAATTTGCAGGCTATAGGCATTAAGAGTCTTTCCACACGTCGCCTAAATCAAGATCCCTTAGAAAACTGTTTCGGCTGCATCAGATATAGCTGTGGATCCAATAATAATCCAACGATTAGTCAATTTATAGCAGGAATCAAAACTGCTATAATATCCAATTTAAAACATGCTGGCCAAAAAAGGAACTGTGAAGACGACTCTGCAATAATTGCGAATAATTTAACAACTTTTTTAACGGCAACCATCCCTTCTTCGTGTGAACCAAGCTCGTCTTCCTTTAAATTTGACGACAATGAAGAGATTGCAAATTTATTATCTGATGCAGTTGAGGCAGTTGAGCAAGGGACATCTGAAAGTCAGGCTTGTGGATATGTGTGTGGTTTCATATTTAAAAGAATAAAACACAATGACTGCCTAGATTGCCGAAAGGCATTTTTGTCCCAAAATATAGAAACCATACACATGTTCACAAGTTTCAAGGAGTATGACTCAAGTCATGATTCATTAAATTATGTTAATAAAGATATGGTGACGTGTGTAGAAACGATGGCAAATATAATTAATGATTTCATGAAAACAAATGCCTATAAGCAACAACTTAAAATTAATATCCTTAAAGCTCTAGAATGTGTAAATTTTCTTTTCTTAAATAAATGTATAGATCATTTAGAATTAAATGAAAATCATTTAAAAATGAGCACATTTTTTATTCTAATTAAAAGATATTGTGTTTTAGTTAATAGAGCTATGGATGACGAAGAGAAAAAGAAAAGTTTTGAACGCAAAATGAAAATATTAAAGAATAAATAAACTATTAATATTATTGTTTTAATGACTTCCCTAATAACAATGTGAATATTAATATAGGCAATAATAAGGAACATTATATATTTAATTTAATCAATTTATAAGAATGGTTCACGATCATATTATACTAGAGTCAAAGGCAATCATGTAGCCGTGACAATGTTTCCAAAATAATTTATGTGTCGACTTTATGAACTTGGTCGTGTACAAATATTTTTGAAACTGCACGGTTGCACGGCACTACATGATTGCCCTTTACTGTAGTATAATATGATCGTGAACCATTCTTATAAATTGATGTAAAAAAACTAGCTGGCCATAACGTTTGAAAGTTCCCGCGCGTTTTGGTTTTATTGCTATTCCGCAATAGCGCTAGCGTCGCGTAGGTGTATTGGCTGTGGTTGCTTTTTTTTACTATAGAGATCTCGGAGCAATTATCAAGCCGAGATGCATTTCTTCTCTCGTTAGAGAGTAGTATATTCCTTGGTTCGAAATATTCCGTGTTGAAGTTAAAATGTACTGAGTGAAACGACCTAACTGTAGTCTGTACTGTGGGGGAATGACACATTGACAATGACATTTGACAATTTTATCATCTATTTGACATATAAATGAACGTGGTTGCTAGTTGTAAAAATATTCTAGACGAATGAAAATTTTTAAAAAAGTAAATACATAATATTAAACGAAATTATTAAAAAACAGATCTAATTCAGTTAAGTTTTATAATGCTTAACCTCAATTTTAAGATCTATTAATTGTATTTTTGTCATTGCAAATCATATTTTGTGATGTACTGGTTGGTCAAGACGTGGTCAAGACCATTTTTTTAAACAATTGAAAAGCAAATTCCGAAATTTCCAAATTTGAAATACCGTCGACATTGGAAAATTCAGTCGGCCGACATGATTTTAATTTACATGTAAAGTGAAAATGGAGAACGAAAAAGAATTGAAACGTTGCTTTAATTGCATTAGCACTAACGATTTATGCGACCTATTTGCAATTTACAATGACGAAATTCACGCGCAAATGCTGGAAACTTCTTTCGATTTTAATAAGGTTGTTCAACGAAATTTTAAATGCATTGTTTTTGAAGCCTCATCATAATTTTCTCTTATTTTTTTCAGGTATCAAATGATTTTAAATACATTTCTACGATTTGCGCTAATTGCGTGGATTCGTTAGAAAAGGCGTTATTTTGTATCGAACCAAACCAGACAACTGAAAACATATTAAGAATGCTTATTAAAAGTGAGTACCAACCTACTTCTAGTCTAAAAACTAAATAAACTTGCTTTACCTAGGTACCTTTTATGTTTGTTTTTCATATTATTAGAAAGTTAGAAACCAACTGATATAGTTCTGATTCACATATAGTTTACATATTATAGTTTAGGTATTTCAACAAAAATATCGAACGTTTTCAAACTCAAACTGAAACTTTTTGGGCTTAGATTACAAAATAAAAGACAGATGGAGCGTTGCCGAACTAAACCGAATAATTTATCGTCATTTTCAATAAAGCTATGTGTGCTGTCATTTCGCCGCTGCACTGTACATACACGGTGCTTCTGTGTGCGTGTAATGTTGCCAGATATTGAAAAATTTCCCAAATTTTTCCCCGACTACGCAAAAAAGAGGGTTATGTTTTTCGAGTTTATGGATGTATGTATAATATTTCTTTGACACGCCCTGCAGTATAAACCGTTGTCCGATTTTGAGTTGTGAGGTTTCATTGCAATGATCTGAATTATTATACGTTAGTGGCGGTAGTGACGTAGGCTATATACATAAATGAGAAGTCAAGTTTTAATTTTTATTTAAATTCTTTTATTACATAAAGTACCTGCCTACTAAAGTTATATATGGACAAAAAAATTGTATTCAATTTTTTATTAAATAAATTACATAAAAAAAGTTTCAATATTAACTATAATAATTATATTATTTTTTATTTTTCATAATATATGAATACGAATAGCGGTAGTTTTTAGTCGAGAATACGGGACACTTTATTTTCATCATATCCATCATGGAGTTCACATAAAATCGCTAGCGAAAACGACTATGACGTTTTTAAGCTTTATAAAAGTAACAAAATAATGTATTATGCTTATTAAAATAATCTAATAATTATCATGAACCTTTAGTGCACTATACAAATAATCACATTCACGATCGAAAAATCCAACAGCATTACCCTGAAGATCCTTTAACCATTTTACCGTTTTACCAATAAAAATGGCAAATTCATTTTCAAAATACTGGCAACATACGTTGAAGTTTTGTATTCCTTCATATCTGTAAAATTATTATTCGTATTAAAGAAATAAATCAGCCAAATAATCTACAGAAAACCTGTGAAACGATGTTTTATCTTTTTTTTTGTTTTCGAGAACAAATTTTACAGCGTTTTATTATCACAAGAAGGCATTTTTTTACTAAAATTGCAAACCCTTTTTGACGTATTGCATGACACTATATGCGATAAAGCACTGGTGCAGCGACGTATTTGTTTTTGATTTCGTATTTTCTTTGACAAGGGCGACGGGCGGTTGTCATGCTCCATCTGTACTTTATTTTGTAATCTAAGTTTTTGGGTTTGAATCGCGTCTTTCTCCTTACAGTGGTGAAAGACACGGTTCAACTTAGCATATGAATCCCGCGACATGATCTACATTTCTCTTTATATTATTATATTCTTTGGCATAGGTATTATTATTATTAACTTAGTGTGAGACCCATTTGTAAAAAAGTCTTCAATTTATAACGATTTTCGTGGGACTCACCTCCGCCATACGGACAACTGATATCCACTTAATCGGCATGTTTTTTTGAACACAAAAAGTGCGGTTGTCACTTCCTAGGGGTATGGAGGGGGGAGCTATGACGTAGCAAAGGTGGCCGTCGGGCCGTTCTATTGTGCGGTATATCTAGATAACTACTGGACCGATTTACTTAAAAAGGGTGTCAATTGAAAGATAATTAAATAAACATTATTTGATTCCTAAGATTCATTAATGTAAAACTAGTACCAAATGAAATATTTTCAAAAATCAACATTTTATGAAATATATATATTTTTTTTAATGTAAAAATCTCGGTAACCGTTAGAATTATGAGAATTTAGCTTATTATAAAACATATAGCTACTTTTATCACCTTTCTAATGAACCTTAAATAATGACAATCGAGCAGTAAACAACGAAACTACAGCCTATTAATTGAGCGTCGGTAGCGCCAAATTAGCCCTTTTTTGGTATGAATCATCTTGAAAATTTGTTGCTATAATAAAGTTATTAAATTTTGTGTATTTATACGTCATTAGCTAACTTTTATTTTGGAGTTAAAGCGACATAATTTTAGTTATCCAAATTAGTTCTCAAAACATTAAAAAATTTAGGTTTTTAAATTTCGCGCTTTTACTACAAATGCTACCGCTATAGAACCTTTTATTATGGCGGACGATAATGACCAGAATACTCTAGAAGGTGTGAGAGAGAAAATATTTTCAAATTTTAATAAAACGTTTTAATTTTAAGAAAACGTTTTCAATAAACTTTTTTTTTACTTTTTACGTCATAGTTTATTTTTTTATTTCGACTCTACCACGTCATCTCATATCAACTCCCGGGCGAAGCCGGGTTTTTTAGCTAGTATTAAATAAATAAGTATGTATGTGCTTTTATTACACAGAAAAGATCTTATAGTAGAGTAAATATTTTAAGAGTCACATAATATTTATGTAGAAATTTACATAATTTAATTGGCTTTGAGGATTAATATTGTCCTTAAACATGAAGTTCAAGCAGCTTAATCAGAATTAAAATCATACCAGAACTATTTTTGCTACTTTAAGTCATTAGAAGTGTAAATTAGAGATTTTAGATTTATTATTTAAGATTAGTTCCTGAGATTAGTGCGTTCAAACAAACAAACTCTTCAGCTTTATAATATTAAGTATAGATTTACCCATAGTAATACCTACTTATGTGATAAAAATAAATACTCATCAAAATTAACAATATTTGTACTTTATTCATGTGATTTTCATAAATGATTACAGGCAGTTCACATAATAAGGATTTGAATGGCACCAGAGAAAGGGTTAAGCATGCTTTGAAACATGAAGATGATCCTGTGCCTCACAAGTGGAGACGTCGCACAGAAAATGGAGGTAAGTTATATTGTTATAAATGAAAAAAACTATTATATTACGACTTTGTGGAGCCCAGGAACAGATAGAAGGCGTCGCGGCAGGCCAAAGAAGAGATGGCGAGATGAACTTGACCAATTTAAAAATGACTGGTTTTCATTAGGACAAGACCGCGATTCATGGAAGCGCCTTGGAGAGGCCTTTGCCCAGCATTGGGACATGACAGGCTAATACAATACAATACAATTATTTACATATTTATATTTGTGAAGTTCATGGGAGATAAATGTTTTAAATTGATTTATAATGAGCATTTATTGTATGTATTAATATTATTGCTACTGTATACTGTGTGTACCTTTTTATGTAATCGCAAAATGTGTTGGTAAGCGCATAACTCGAGAACGGGTAGACCGATTTCGATAATTCTTTTTTTATTATATTCCTTGAAGTACCAGGATGGTTCTTATGTAGAGAAAACATAATTATGTACCACGCGCGAAGCCGGGGCGGACCGCTAGTATCAAATAAAAAAAACTGCGTTAAAAACAACCGACTTCAAAAACGCAAAAGTAAAAAATAAAATAGCTTTGATATTATTAATATATTTTTCTGGATATCCTGGGAGATGGGCGAGTATGAATGCGTCATTGGTGTGTTTCTCCATTGCACCACCTCGGCTATATGCACCTTTTTATGTTTGCGCCAAAAATGGAAAAAATCCAAAATCGAGCTACCCACTATGGCTCCCTGGTAGCGTCCCAGGGTGGTGATCATTTTTAGTTCCGACACCCCCCACCCAACTCGCACCGTTTCCGCGGGCCGTTGGATTTTACGTTGTATGGAAGTTGGAAACCGGGGCTCGGAGCCACTCGAACGGGGCACCGATCGATTCGCCAGCTCGAACTGAGCACGTGTGCCAAATTTGAGAAATAAGGATTCATAAACGGTGATTTTGGCAAAGTACGGCGGCCATCTTGTTTTCGCGTAAATCCCCATTTTTCCACCACCCCTGGTAATCGCCACCAGTTCCGAGCATTTTTTGTTCAGACACCCCCCCCCTCCAGGTGGCACCGTTTCTGCGGACCTCCAGGGGTCCACTCGGTATTCGAAGGTGATCGAGATCGCTATATTTTTCCTCTGGTCGATTGGAGCACCTCTACACGATCACGTCGAAATCCCCCCCACTTTCCACGTAGTTTCCGAGAAAAGCGATGTCAGTGAGTGAGTGAGTGGTAGTGTAGCTTTATATATTATAACTTTATATATTATAATAATAATAATAACTAGCGGTCCGCCCCGGCTTCGCCCGTGGTACCTACATGTTTAAACTATCCTATCTCTCAAGTTGGATCGAACTGCACATGGTGTGCGAATTTTATTATAATCGGTTAAGTGGTTTAGGAGTCCATTGAGGACAAACATTGTGACACGAGATTTATATATATTAAGATTTTACTGAATCAATAATAATCAAGAAGAATAAAAGTAGATAGATATAGCTGTGTACAAGTCTTTGACTTACATGTTTATTATTTCGTTCAAGCGTAAGTCGTGTAGTATTTTAGTTATATTTTGCGTACTGATCGTGTATAGTTTGGAACGAAGACGCAAGCATCCGCGTTACAAAGTATACGCGATCAGTACGCAAAATTCATGTATATATTGTAATCACAGACTTAAAAAACAGCATTACAATATATACACGAGCAGTTTCCTATGGTTGCGTTCTGGCTATGTATAGTTTGGAAAGACGCGTCTATGTTGATTTAATACCTGTTTTTTGACAAATTTCCCACTGATAATGCATTATTGAACAATGTACAACATGTACAAAAAAATGTTGTGTGGTTTTATGAAACCACGGTAAAAGTGAAACTTAGGCACAAAATTATCGTATTTGTACGATAATTATCGTACGGTTCCGAACACTGCTTTATACCTACTCGGCAGCCGACCGTCACGCGACATGCGCTACACAGACCAAAAAGTTTGAGACGATGACGTAATAAAAGTTTCACTTTAAAATCATGAGCCCTACTGTGCTCTACTTGAAGATATTGTTTTACATACATATATACAATGAAGTATGATTTGTACCTACTTCTGAAACAGATTGACCTATAACATGTTATCCTTATCATTAGATCTATAATATGTTGAATTACAAGATGCTTTTGCTTAAAAACATCCGGACTATAGGGGGATCTCTAGGCAGCACTCTATAATCCGACAAATTTGATAATCCGACACTGCCCTGCAAAACTATTGTCGGAATACCGCGGGTATCCTTTATGTATATTATATCAATATGTAGATATTCCATTATTTTATTTTTGTTACAGATGAGAGCAGGGAAGAAATAAGTCAAAATGTATCAGGCACAGTGGCTTCTCTAAACTGTAGGATTATTAGAATTGGCTCTTATATAAATAAATTAAATAACGAAAACGTGTATATCTCTCCTAGGGGTATAACGATTGTTGTACCTTCATTAAAATATACGGAGTAAAAAGTAGCTCTCCATATACAATGCAAAGAAATAGTCCGGATATTTATTAATTTTGAAGAAGAAAAAACATTTATTAGGGTTCCGTAGCCAAAATGGCAAAAACGGAACCCTTATAGTTTCGTCATGTCCGTCTGTCCGTCTGTCCGTCTGTCCGTCTGTCCGTCTGTCACAGCCGATTTACTCGGAAACTATAAGTACTACAGTGATGAAATTTGATGGGAATATGTGTTGTATGAACCGCTACAAAAATATGACACTAAATAGTAAAAAAAAGAATTGGGGGTGGGGCCCCCCATACATGTAACTGAGGGATGAAATTTTTTTTTTCGATGTACATACCCGTGTGGGGTATCAATGGAAAGGTCTTTTAAAATGATATAAAGTTTTCTAAAAAACATTTTTCTTAAAGTGAACGGTTTTTGAGATATCAGCTCTCAAAGTCGTAAAAAGTATGTCCACCCCCCTCTATTTTTATAACTACGGGGTATAAAATTCTAAAAAAAATAGAGGTGATGCATGCTAATTAACTCTTTCAACGATTTTTGGTTTGATCAAAGTATCTCTTATAGTTTTTGAGATAGGTTGATTTAACTGTAATTTATTATATTTGCTGCTACGGAACCCTTTGTGCGCGAGCCCGACTCGCACTTGGCCGGTTTTTTTTTTCTATATACTAACAGGGAATGTGGGGTTTATATAAGAAAAATTTTGGATATGGTTGAAGGCCAAGGTAAGTAATCCAAATTATCCTGTGTCATAATTTGCCCAATATTATATAACCATAATGTATGCAATGACAATAGTTTAGTGAAATAATAAAGGAATGAGTGGCTAAATGTATTAATATTATGTATTTTTATACTCTAGATCCATATTACGATCCAATGTCAAAAATAGACCCCTACAAAAGGATAATCTTATTAACCGATGTTATTAGTGATGACACTAAGGCTGTTTTAAAAAACTTATATGGAAAGGTGTTAAGTGAATTGGACGAAGATGATGCATATGATATGGTACTGCGATCTTGTCCACCAGACAGTACAAAAAGGTGAATATAATTTAAAGATTTGCTGTATTTTTATTGTTTTCATATGAATTGCTTGCAAGGTTACTAATATTCATTACATTTTCAGTTCAAATCCAGCTGAGATCAGACCAATTTTAATATACCCTCCAGGTAAAGGTGGTATTCCTATAAATACAGAAGACTATATGTGTTTAGCCCAAGATCAATTCTTAAATGATGTCATCATTGACTTTTATTTAAAACACTTAGTTCATGATGTATTAACCACCAGTCAGAGAGAAAAGACTCATATTTTTAGTACTTTCTTTTATAAAAGATTAATTGATTTTTTTTTAATAAAAAAAAAAAACTTAATTGTTTTATTATCATTTTGCAGAACGTAAATCATCTATGCAGATAGGAAGCACAACAATTACACCTCTAGTAAAACAGGAACAACTGACTTTAAATTGTGACTTAAATAATTTAAGTGAGCGAGATGAGGCTGAGGCAGATGTAAGTGCTAGAAAGTTACTATTATCTTTGAAAACTCGAGATAAATAATTTTAGTAAGACAGCTATCAAAACTATCAAAAATAATTGTAGTACTACAGTGCACTTATTTGTGTGTGTGATTTCTAAATTGTTAATTCATCATAGAGTACCAAGTTGAATCTATAAGAAAATAGATTATCAATAAAAATAGAAAGTTTTGGTAACTTGAAATTTGTGAAATGTTTCTTTTCAATAAATATTGACACAGTAGATAAGAAGAGAAATAGTAAATATTTAAAATGAATGATTTTTTTTAATCCTATCCATATTTCCATACTAATATTATAAATGCGGAAGTAACTCTGTCTGTCTGTCTGTTACTCAATCACGCCTAAACTACTGAACCAATTTGCATGAAATTTGGTATGGAGATATTTTGATACCCGAGAAAGGACATAGGCTACCTTTTATTGCGAAATGTATATATTTATATTAATTATAACTAGCTTTTGGCCCGCGGTTCGCCTGCGTTGGAACTTGACAAATTATTTACTACTAGCCGCCCGTCCCGGCTTCGCTCGGGTTGACACAGAATAAAAAACATCATAAAATATAGACTATGTTCATCAGGTAGGAATGCAATGGTAAAATACCTATGTACCTATTTATTTTTTAATCGGGCCAGTAGTTACGGAGCCTATTCAATCTATATCTCCGGTTGTAATTTAGTTATATTATGAAATAGTGTTGATTCTGTTTTTCTATTTCCGGTGTCAATCCTATAGATGGAGTTTGATATTTTCTCCAAAATCTTGAAAGGGCCTATTAATAGTTCGTCCAATTATTTTCTATTTAATCTGTTTCCATTCTCCACATATACATCGCTCCCTATTTGTAATTCTAGCGGTTTTCTATTTGTGTCAAATATTTTCTTGTTGTAATTGTGGGATTTTATTGTATTCTCTAATGCTAATCTTCTATCTGCAATCCACTTGTCTTCCTTTTGTATTGTTTTAATTTCGTTTGGTAGAATGGTGACATTTGTACCATCAAGTAAGTATTTTGGTGCAAATCCTGTAACAGAGTGTTCCGTTTCATTATATTTCTGTATACATTCTCTTGCTACTGTTGTCCATGTATATATATATTAGATTTATGTATAAATTATATATATTTACTGTTTTTATTTCAATCAAACTTGTATAATATTATATTTCACTACTAATTAATCAATTTTAAAATAACTCGAAACTAGAAGTACAATGACACGCATAATCACTTATCTTTTTTAATAATTTTAATATGTTCTAATGGGAGTAATATCGTTAATATTACAGGGTCGTGGTCTAACAGGCCTCAAGAACCTCGGTAACACTTGTTACATGAACTCGATAATACAGTGCTTGAACAACACGGCTGCACTTGTTAGATACTTCTGCAATGGGCAGTACTTGGAGCACGTTAATAGGTGAGTGTGCAACTGTGATCGTATAGAATAGTAGATAATATATGCATTGTAAATTAATAGTTAGATGTGCAGTTCTTTCGTTGAGTTTTAAGGGGTAACCCGTTTTGCAGTTCCAAATACTAATAACGTTACTACGTGTAGTTTAAACCTTTCTAAAAAGTAACTTTTCTAGCTACATATCCCTAGTACATAATTAATAGTTAATTACATAGTTAGTACATAATTAGTTAAAAGTAATAATAGAAAAAATCTAAAAAAAAATGTAAGTTTTTTCCAATTTGTGTCAGATCGCATAGCACGCGCGGTGCGATCGCGGAAGAGTTAGCGGCCGTAGTCCGCGCGCTCTGGTCAGGACAGTATAGACTATAGATTCATCGTGACTAAGGATCTACGGGTGAGTGGCAGTTTTTTTATTGTTGTATTATAATTTTTTTTTACGTAGGTATGGAAAATTTATTCATGTCATCCGGTAAATTTGCTATGGAAAAAAAATTGCTAAGTGCATATGCAGTGCATAAATATAAAAGAATGGTGTATGTTTAATTGGTTTCTTAATTTTGACAATTTTAATTTCCTTATCATTAAAAATTATTTTTGACGCGTCCAAAAAAAATGTAACTTAAAATTTTTTATATTTTTTTTGAAGTTACTCGCAATTTTTTGTAACTTTTTCACATTTTTCATGTATTTCTCTTTCACAGAACGAGGTGGGCAAGCACCAGCCCACGTTCCGCGGCAGCGAGCAGCAGGACTCGCACGAGTTCCTCACCATGCTGATGGACTGGCTGCACCTCGACCTGCAGTTCACCATCCAGCCGCCGCTCATGGTATTAGAATATGTTGTGTTTTTTTAGGTTTTATAGGTGTGTGGGTGGTACGTTTGAAGTTGGAAGGGAATGTAGGATACTATGTGATTCATTTTACTTGTAAGATATGTTGAGATGTGTTTTTTTATGGTTGTTTTTTGTATATTTTTTGTGGTTGTGTATTTTAACTTTTTTTTTCATTTGTTTGGAAGATATGGAAGAGAAAATTTGAAATTTGAAGGTGTTAATTTTGTGTTTTTTTTTCAGTTTCACAGTTTCTTTTTTCAAAGTTTGAACATATGAGGATGATTTGTTTGAATGTAATTAGGTTGTAGGCAAGAAGCTTATATCTAATACACTGGAGATTGCACTATGACCATTGACTTGTCACAAGAAAATATAACCTTGAATGACGTCAGTGTTGTTTTTTGTCTCTTTCTGTGGGTGACCACACTGGTTTGTATATTCAGGATCTTTCGCAATAGAAAAAACTAAAAATCATGGTCTATAAATAATAACGACATATATTTTTAACAGTATTAATTATATTATAATATTACTGGCCATACTTTATAGGTACATACAATTTTAATTGGTATAGAATGATAGTTTTAAATAACTCTTGGCTACAAAGCCTGGATATGAGCATTAACATCCTTTGTAAATAGAGGAAAGTTGTGTTTTGCATCAGATGCTGTTTACCAAATTGTAAGCTACTCAGATCTTCTTTTTAAACGCGTTGCTTCGACGGGTCAATTTCAAGCCAAAATCATCAAAGAAAAACTGTTTATAATAAACGCCTTGCACAAATTTCAGCTAACTTTACAAAGTTTATTCTTCAAAAGGTATTTTTTTCTGGGTCGTAATCCTCAGTAATTTTACCCTTGATGGGCACATATATTTCTTTTTATTTTACTTTTTGGAAAGCTGAAATACCTAAAACAAAAAATATGAAGTAAGTTAAAAAAGTATAAATTTCAATGTAAAAACGTACAATCTTATAACTACATGTGAGTGCAATACCGATGTCTAGTGTTGTTTCATTACTAGTAAAAATCTTGAAAATGGTGTTCTAAATTTCATCATAATATTGTTAATTACAATATATTCTCTTCACTATCCATAAAAACTCGTCATCATGGTTACCTTACTTGTTAATTTTGTTTATTGAAAACTTGTTGAAAAATGATAAAGTATTAGGAAAATAACAAATTTAACATGACTGCTTTCTAAAATTATGCAAAATTTTACAATTTTTGCCATTGAAATGATTCTAAACAGGTAAATGCAAGAGTATTGAGGAATATTGTAAATAACGTAAATATACACTTGCCTGTGAAATTCTATGCCAGAATTTGGTGTCCAAACACTTCTGCAATTTTTCACAATGCAATACATTATTTATATTCGGAAAATATTTATTAAATACGCAACAATACTAGCTTAAATATTCGAAGCGACGCAATTTTTTTGACACTTATGCCATATTGTCAAAGTGAGAGTTGCTACAATTTTATTATGGTAACTACCCATAATCAGGGAGTATCGCTTTTTAATAATTGGTCCAGATATTTATTTTATTTAGCATAAATAATAATTGTCTCATCCAACAATGCTTCTGAATGACGTTGTTGGCAATTTATCAACAAACTCATGTACAAAAACTAACCTTTTGCACAGAATATTACGGCATACATAGTAGCCTTGGGAAAACTTCGTATTAACAGTGGCAATACCAAGTTAGGTGTGAAAGTGATAAAACATAACAATTTTCTTGTTACACGTCAAATGTTCATACCGAAATCTCCAGTGTATAAGATATAAGCTTCTTGGTTGTAGGTGACGTAATGGTTATCTGACGTTTTGCGCATGCTTTTTAGTGCATGCAACAACATGAAATATGTAATTTATAACTTTTTTAATTGTTTGAATTTTGTTTGCGTGCGTTGAAATGTTTTTGTTTTGTTCGTTTGTGTGGCAGGAGAGCCTGCGCGCGCCGGAGCGCGCGTGGCACGAGTGCACGCGGTCGCGCGAGAGCCAGGTGATGCGGCTGTTCTACGGGCAGATCCGCTCCACCGTGCGCTGCACCGTGTGCGCCGCCAGCTCCGCGAGCTACGAGCTCTTCTCCAGCCTCTCGCTGGAGCTGCCCCCGCACGCCGCCCGCTGCAAGCTCGCAGTGAGTGCGTGACACGTGACACGCTGCATAATAACGTGCCACACTGTGCTCAGCCACGCTATATCATGCCAAAACTTATTATGTCACGATGTATAATGTCATGCCACACTATACACCGCCATGCTATATCAAGCCATAACATGTTATTCCACGCTGTGAAATATCGTGCCACGTTGCACTACATCGTGCCACATTGCACTACACCGCGTCATGTTACACTACACCGTGCCACGTTGTACTACACCGTGCCAAGTTGCATTACACCGCGTCATGTTACACTACACCGTGCCACGTTGTACTACACCGTGCCAAGTTGCATTACACCGCGTCATGTTACACTACACCGTGCCACGTTGTACTACACCGTGCCAAGTTGCATTACACCGCGTCATGTTACACTACACCGTGCCACGTTGTACTACACCGTGCCAAGTTGCATTACACCGCGTCATGTTACACTACACCGTGCCACGTTGTACTACACCGTGCCAAGTTGCATTACACCGCGTCATGTTACACTACACCGTGCCACGTTGTACTACACCGTGCCAAGTTGCATTACACCGCGTCATGTTACACTACACCGTGCCACGTTGTACTACACCGTGCCAAGTTGCATTACACCGCGTCATGTTACACTACACCGTGCCACGTTGTACTACACCGTGCCAAGTTGCATTACACCGCGTCATGTTACACTACACCGTGCCAAGTTGCATTACACCGCGTCATGTTACACTACACCGTGCCACGTTGTACTACACCGTGCCAAGTTGCATTACACCGCGTCATGTTACACTACACCGTGCCACGTTGCACTACACCGTGCCAAGTTGCATTACACCGCGTCATGTTACACTACACCGTGCCACGTTGTACTACACCGTGCCAAGTTGCATTACACCGCGTCATGTTACACTACACCGTGCCACGTTGTACTACACCGTGCCAAGTTGCATTACACCGCGTCATGTTACACTACACCGTGCCACGTTGTACTACACCGTGCCAAGTTGCATTACACCGCGTCATGTTACACTACACCGTGCCACGTTGTACTACACCGTGCCAAGTTGCATTACACCGCGTCATGTTACACTACACCGTGCCACGTTGTACTACACCGTGCCAAGTTGCATTACACCGCGTCATGTTACACTACACCGTGCCACGTTGTACTACACCGTGCCAAGTTGCATTACACCGCGTCATGTTACACTACACCGTGCCACGTTGTACTACACCGTGCCAAGTTGCATTACACCGCGTCATGTTACACTACACCGTGCCACGTTGTACTACACCGTGCCAAGTTGCATTACACCGCGTCATGTTACACTACACCGTGCCACGTTGTACTACACCGTGCCACGTTGTACTACACCGTGCCAAGTTGCATTACACCGCGTCATGTTACACTACACCGTGCCACGTTGTACTACACCGTGCCAAGTTGCATTACACCGCGTCATGTTACACTACACCGTGCCACGTTGTACTACACCGTGCCAAGTTGCATTACACCGCGTCATGTTACACTACACCGTGCCACGTTGTACTACACCGTGCCAAGTTGCATTACACCGCGTCATGTTACACTACACCGTGCCACGTTGTACTACACCGTGCCAAGTTGCATTACACCGTGCCACGTCATCGTACCTACATCGAGCCACATTATGCGCTGCGACGCTATACAATGCCACAACATGACACGCGTCACCACTCTATAACATGCCTCACCACGTACAACATTTACAAACACACCAACTTACGACCATTACAACTTAATGTCATGTTAGTTGACATGCTAGAAAAGTTGCTTCATGCCACGAAATGATGTGTTCAGTTTGTTTTCGGTTTTACAACATTAGAAATTGATTTTTGAACTATTGTCTGAATCTTCTAATTTCTACCTGAGTAACTTCATACCGAGTTTCATGAAAATTGATACTGTAATTCACGTGAAAGCGTTGCAAATAGATTCATATTTATAATATCAAAACGAATTATAATATAATCATTACCCCCACAGGACTGTCTCAGAATTTACCTGAACGGGGAGACCATCTCCGGTTGGAACTGCCCCACGTGCAAGGAAAAACGCGACGCCGTCAAGAAACTAGACATAACTCGCCTCCCGCCTGTACTCGTGATACATTTCAAGCGGTTCTACCTAGATGCCAAGGATTACATGTGCAATGCGTATAGAAAACGACAGACGTACATAGATTTTCCCACGGATGGGCTGGATATGGGCCAATTGGCGCCAAATTGTCCTACGAATGTATACGATTTGTACGCCGTGTCTAATCACTATGGGTCCATGGAGGAGGGACATTATACGGCGTACTGTAAGAGCAGCGTGTATGGCAAGTGAGTGATTTTTTTTTATGATTCATGGTATAAAAATAATAATAGTGAGTCTATACAGTGTAATAAAATAATAAACTTGGGTAGTCTTATTAATGTGACAATAAAAAAGGGTAGTGTTAATGTTATTGATATAGCATTGACATTAATAACATTAACACTACCCTTCTTTTTGTCAGTAGTACTGTGTAACTACATAAAACATAATACAAGTTATTTCATTCACATACTGGTCATCTAGGAGTGGTAGTAGCCACCTGCAGCATATTAAAGGTCTCAGCACACATATGGGATCGGAAAGGGATCGTAACCGTAACGCCTTTCGCCTCGCTGTCAACCAGGCGTCAACCTACCGTATGCACGTGACGAAAGCGTATCTGCAACGGCTCGAGGCGATACGGTTACAATCCCTTTCCGATCCCATATGTGTGCTGAGACCCTAATACGTATTTAATATTGGGTCAAAATTAATAATTTCCTAACAACACCACGCCATCTAGCGTTGCCAAATTTTAGGTTTCACATTTAAAATCTCTGATAATAATATTATGAATAACTTCTTTATTCCAGATGGTACAAATACGACGACCATCTTGTCACGGAGATATCGCCAAGCAAAGTGAAGTCTAGCGCCGCATTCATACTGTTCTACACGTCCGCGTCGTGCGACCGCACGTGAACGCACGTGTGTACACGCCCTTATAACGCGCAGGCGGAAAACTATTGTGAACTGCTGTGAACGCGCCCTTATACAACTATAGTGGGGAAGTGTGTACGCGCCTTAATGTGGAGTGCACGCGCGTGTGTACACGCCCTTATAACGCGCAGGCGGGAAACTATTGTGAACTGCTGTGAACGCGCCCTTATAGAACTATAGTGGGGAAGTGTGTACGCGCCTTAATGTGGAGTGCACGCGCGTGTGTACACACCCTTATAACGCGCAGGCGGGAAACTATTGTGAACTGCTGTGAACGCGCCCTTATACAACTATAGTGGGGAAGTGTGTACGCGCCTTAATGTGGAGTGCACGCGCGTGTGTACACACCCTTATAACGCGCAGGCGGGAAACTATTGTGAACTGCTGTGAACGCGCCCTTATACAACTATAGTGGGGAAGTGTGTACGCGCCTTAATGTGGAGTGCACGCGCGTGTGTACACACCCTTATAACGCGCAGGCGGGAAACTATTGTGAACTGCTGTGAACGCGCCCTTATACAACTATAGTGGGGAAGTGTGTACGCGCCTTAATGTGGAGTGCACGCGCGTGTGTACACACCCTTATAACGCGCAGGCGGGAAACTATTGTGAACTGCTGTGAACGCGCCCTTATACAACTATAGTGGGGAAGTGTGTACGCGCCTTAATGTGGAGTGCACGCGCGTGTGTACACACCCTTATAACGCGCAGGCGGGAAACTATTGTGAACTGCTGTGAACGCGCCCTTATACAACTATAGTGGGGAAGTGTGTACGCGCCTTAATGTGGAGTGCACGCGCGTGTGTACACACCCATATAACGCGCAGGCGGGAAACTATTGTGAACTGCTGTGAACGCGCCCTTATACAACTATAGTGGGGAAGTGTGTACGCGCGTGTGTACACAGCTTTGAAATATAGAATGCTTAGACTGCAGAACGTGTGTGAACATCCCCTTATCTAAAAAAAAACATGCGTGTGTACACTGTACATGCCATTATAATAAACAACGCTTGAGCTGCGAACGAATCTAAATGTAATGTAATAATCTAAATAACAAAAGGTAAGCAAACTTAGTGTACAAGTGACATGTCAGTTCCATAGTAAGTTTGTTTATTTTTGCTTTTTCTATGATTGGAATGAACTTTAAAATGTTATCCTATTGTTACCTATTTAATTTTTTTTCGTCATATTTTCATGAGTGTGGGATATGTACATCATGGGTTGCATGTGCCACCACAGCTCTCTAGGCTGCTTGATCTTAACCCTTTGGTCAAACATACAGATTAGAGACTGGGAGATTTATGTCAAAAGCTGGTGCCTGTGACTTCACCATGTGTTGTGTTTTTATTCGTACGTATTGGGATTCTTAATAAAAATAGATATAATTGTACAAAACTATTAACGATTTTACTAATGGACGTCAATTTAATGTTAAGCGTTCATTTTTTCATAAATTAAAAGTTTAATAATAATAGAATATACGAAATCCTTTGTAATTTATTTTTGGTTTACATTGAAATATGTTACTAATGAAAATAGGTTTCATAAGTGTAAGTTTTTATGAAAATGTATTGAATGTAAATTTGAGAAATGTCCATTTTTGTTACATCTAGAGATCTATCTTAATGTAAATTATTAAAATGATAAACTTAATGTTAACCTGTAAGTGCCTCATAGCTCTAATGTTAAAAACTTCTCCCGACTATCTAACACCATTTTACATTGTGATATATATTTGTGTTTTGTGTTTGCAATGTAGGTATTTTTGTTTATTTCTCATGTATGTCATCTCAATCTATTGTTTTTTTATTAAACGTATGATTTGTTGTTAATTCAACCAATGTATAGTTTATGAACAGTTACAATAAACTTTCATACAATTTGTCTATATTTGCGTTTTATTTCTTTTTATTCCTATAGTCCAGTCGAAGTAGACCTGAAAATATTATTGAAAGAACGAACATTCCGACAGAGCAAAATTTTGGTGAAGAGCTTTATTTTACCATAAAAAATAAAAATTCAAAAGTCGCAACAAAAGTTATTCGGGGCTAAGGTAATTAATTTGAGGATTTTTTGAATTTTTCTCGAAAAAATTTCCTCGATGTTGGGACATGTGGGGACTTTTGAATTGAATTTTTATTTTTTATCTATACTAATACATAATAAAGCTGAAGAGTTTGTTTATTTGAACGCGTTAATCTCAGGAACTTCTGGTTCGATTTGAAAAATAATAACTTAGCCCAAAAAAATATTCAGTCAATATTATTCGGAAAATATCTCTGTCGTGTGTACCTACATGTATGTTATGTTAATCTTTAAAACTATGTACCTACGCAACCGATTTTGATGGGTTTTTTTAAATAGATAGCGGATGGTTTAAACGTAGGTATAGTAGGTAAGGTATGTTCCATCAATAATTGCAACAGTGTGAAGTTAGGGTGCGTCCCTAATTGATGTATATATAGTATTCATCATCATTGAAAATTTGTATTGAAATAAAAATACCCAAAAATATTTTATAATTTATTAGTTACTGAGATCACAAGCCACTTAGTTAAATAATTTATAAATATCACACCAAATCAATAGTATTGCAGTTTGATCCTATGCAATCACAAAACAATTTATATAAAACACAACTTAAGTATATAACAAAGTAAAAATACTAAAAAATATATGTAATATACAAACGCCACGCGCTCCTTGAAACCTGATTAAGAACTAGATATAGGTACCTTTGAATACACATTGCGGTGAATAAATTGCGTTATAATGCTAATTGACAATTACATTATCTGTGTTGACTCTCGAATACAATAATACAATGCAATGCGGCTGAAAACAATTCGTAACTTTTCCTCTAGATTTTTCACTACAACAACATTTCTAGATATCAATACAGAACATGGGAATTTAATTCTATGAATTTCTATGAATGAATTTTGTTGAGGTTTACTATAATGGTATCGGGGAGAATTTTAAAAGCTTAATCTAATTTCATGTATGTATGGGGTTTCTAGTCGAAGTCTTCATCAGAGTCTGTCTTTAGCACGCTGTCAGCCCGGCTCGCTGTCCACTGCTATTTCTCTGTAAACCAATATTAATGTTGTTACATTTATCCGCAGACTGTCTCCAATTTATTCTTAATCTTAATATATATAAATCTCGTGTCACAATGTTTGTCCTCAATGGACTCCTAAACCACTTAACCGATTATAATAAAATTCGCACACCATGTGCAGTTTGATCCAACTTGAGAGATAGGATAGGTTTTATCCCGGAAATCCCACGGGAAAGGGAACTATGCGGGGTTTTCTTTGAAAACGCGGGCGAAGCCGCGGGCGGAAAGCTAGTAATCCTATAAGTATCCCAGTGAAATTCGACACTGGTGAAATAATTTACAAATTGTGTAGGTAATTTAGTGTTTAAATATATCCATTTCAAACAGAAAATAAAATAAAGAGCATAATTTAAATCCTTCCTTCATTTAACATAGGTTGGTAATCTACAGTTATTATTTCCAATGACTTATGATTTCATGTTTGCAAATTCAGGCGATTCGATCAAAATAGGTTCTATTTATGTAGAGACGCAAAGAAACTTGATTGAAAAGAATTATTCAAAGAGATTATCGCTCGTATCTTTTCAATACGTATTGAAGAATGTTTCTTATTGGATGCATATCAACCATAATGGAATTAAAATTGATGTTGAAATTATGTTATAAACAATTTTATTACCTTTAGGGCTTTAGCTACACCATATATACGGATTTCTACCCATTTATAAATGTCAACAGTGCAGTCTTTTTAAGCTTACGCATGTCAAAATACATTAATTATTGAATTCAATTAAGTACCATATGTTTAAAGGTAAACATAAATAATAACGCCAAAAGAAATTAAAAGTCGGTTAAAATACTTTCATAAAGAAACATTAGCAAAAGTAGCCCGGGCTAATTAAATGTTGATCGATGGCATAAGATCCATGCATGGATTCTGCTTTTTTTCTATCAGTCTTACTTACGTCATATTAGAAGTGCATTGTGGCATGATAGAGCGCGTGAGTGGTCATAATTAGTTATAAAATAGAATTAAAATGTTCCCGCTGTTGCTTCGAAATTATTCTTGGTTATTAAACGATTGTTAGTTTATAGATAGTATAGCTAATCACCGGAAAAAACAATGTTAGCATTCGGCTTCCATTAGCTGCTAAGATAAACTATCTAGTATCTACATCTTTTCGGATAATATATTATATTTGATAAGTTTAGTTATGTTTACGCAATAAGATAAATGATCGTTTATCTTAGTAATATAAAAAGTAACCTAGTGTGAGTGTTATATTATCTGTGGCACTCTGTGGTAATGCGATGGGCGTGAAAACCATTATTATTAAAAGTTAAAACCACAACAATAAATCCAGTCAATCAAGATTATAATTCGCGCACACTGATAACTTGCCTATTTTCTGCAGTGACGCACACACGAATCTCAACAATATTTCTGCCGATAAAACGTGAAGTCAATAAATATTGTGTTTGTTTCCCCGTTTACCTACTCTACTATTGAACGCCAATAAAAAGAGCTGCTTCTCCTGATTTATTGCCACACAAACTAAACTTTAAATACATTTTATCGAGAGCGCGACAGTTAAATTCCACCTTCATTCGAGGAGATATTAAACGACCTAATAAGATATAACTTTTCGTTTTATAATTTTTTAATATCCCCAGCTTTTAAGTTAACGAAGCTCGTCGCAGCGCCACATTGTTGTTGCCTACCAATAATAAAATGAAATATTTGCGACTCTGTACTTATCCTCATACATTATACATTATTTGAAAACAATAACCTATTTATTCATAAATTATCTGGATTCAGAGAATTATTTCATCCCACATTTATAGTTCTTTAGTTTTATGTAACAAAATACGTAATATAATTTTTCATCCCGTTATGACAGCCATTACAGATTAATACTTAACAAAATATAATATTTTACAAGAGTAAAAATAATATATTATATGAAAATGTGAAACGAACCCGTTGATATCCTTAGTGAGCTGTATGTCGACGTTGGTCGCGCTATCGTTGAGGCCGTTGAGCGCCTCGCAGAAGTCGCTGCCCACGTTCTGCAGATGCTGCGTGTTCAGATGGAATCCCTGGTGAATAAATCATTCGGGTGATGACGGCCCAACTGATATATTAAGGGGCTTATCGTCCAGTCCCTGCTCGCGGGCGAATAAAATTATCCATGGAGTAAGGACTCTACCCGCGTAGACTTAAAAAATCTTATAATTTATAGCCTAAAGCGGATTTGTGGTACCTATACTGTCCAATTAATGTCGACTTTAATACAAAAAATAAATCTTAAAATACACCCTCGAGTTATATTCGTGAGGACATTTGAACGAGTTTCCTATATTACTTGCTCTGTGAACGAGTTCATAGAAATCTTTGTCAATGCCGATCACAGAACAAATATACTCTAGATGCCGATAACTAATGCCTTGAATTATGAATAATAAATAAATAAATAAATAATATTTTATTTCCAGATATTCATCCATATTTGTGTTAGTATACATTAATCTTAGAAACTATGTTAGTAATACGATTATAAAATTAAATTCCATACAAATTAAATTCATACAATTAAAAACAAGATTAAAATCATTAAAAATTATCCAAATTATCCATTATCCTAATTATATTGCATACAATGTAAATTTGCCCACCGCTTCAGGAATGGTCCGTCTACTTTCTTAATTAATGTCTTCAGAATACCATTGGAACTCTCACGCATTCTCCTCATCATAGATGCTGCCCTTTTCCTCATTATCGCGTAAAAATCGTCGGTCTGGCAATTGGCAAACATCTGAGACGCGCTACAGAAGCGTGGAAGCCCCAACAGTACTCTGAAGCCATTATTATATTGTAATGATGAAGCTTTAATGATAAAACCACAGATCACAGAAACTATGCCTTTATCCTTCAATATCAATATAATAAGATTACATTTATAATCACAAGTGCGGTCGTGGTGAAATCACAGCGTTAATAAAATCTCATAGCTTATTGCATACAGGTAGATTTTGTAATTAAGGATGTTGATGTAGTAAGGTCATTTAGAAGTGTTAAGAGAGGTAAATCCTCTGGCCATGATAAGTTAAATATTGAACATTTAATGTATGCAGGACCCTCTCTGATCACAGTATTAACTACTTTGTTTAATTATTTTATAAAACATAACGTATTGCCATTGGAATTTATGAGGACAACAGTTGTCCCTATAATCAAAAACAAAATGGGTGATCATTCAGATGTTAATAATTATAGACCAGTATCTTTAGCAACTGTATTCTCAAAAGTAATTAAACAGATTTTGCTACCATCTTTACAGAATAAAATACAACTTAATGATAGACAGTTTGGATTTAGGCCTAATGTTTCTACTGATTTGGCTATATTTTCTTTAAAAAATTGTATTGCTTATTACACAGAAAGAAGAACATCAGTTTATGCATGCTTTCTCGATTTAATTAAAGCGTTTGACCGTGTGGTGTATGATAAATTATGGGGCAAGTTGCAAAGGTCTGGTGTGTCAGATAGCATTATTCGCATTTTGAGGTTTTGGTATCAAAATCAACAGAATGTAGTAAAATGGCAAAATTCACTCTCAGATACCTACGTTCTAAATTGTGGAGTAAGACAGGGTGGTTTAACCTCTCCCTTGTTGTTTAATTTGTATATTAAAGACCTGATTGAGGAACTGAGTGCGACTCATGTCGGATGTCATATTGGAGGATTTAACATCAATAACCTGAGCTATGCAGACGACATGGTTCTCCTCAGTCCCTCAATCAGAGGACTCAGGGTGTTGGTGGGAATCTGTCAGAAATATGCAAGTGAACATGGGTTACTTTATAATGAAAAAAAAAGCAATGTTTTGGTGTTTCGTTCGGGGCGGGGTCCTGACAGCGTCCCTCCGATATATCTTAATGAAACAGAGTTGGTTAATGTAAATAAATTTAAATATTTAGTAGGAATGTCAAAAAGCTATTGTTCACAACCTATTGTCAGTCATTTTATACAAGTAGCTTGTGGGTGAAGCATACACGAAAAACAATGAACACATTTAAGAGTACAATACAATAATGCATTCAGGATGTTCATGGGATTGCCACGTTTTTGTAGTGCATCACATATGTTTGTACTATATAGAGTAGATGATTTTTATGCTATATTACCTAAGGAAAAAATTTTTTTCAATTAGGAATAGAATTAATAAAAATGATAATAACTAGTATTTTAAAAGTTCTCAATAATGTACATAATTTTATCAATAAAAAATGGCTAATAACTCTGAAATCTAAAAATAAGTATATATGTAGTTTTACTAACACTAGAATAAGTACCTACTACTAACAATATATGGGCAATGCTGCCTGATATAAATAAAGAAATAAAATAAATATAAGTAATTCAACAGCAGATAAGTTAAAATTACGCCTTCGTTTGTATTTGAATTTCTTTATAAATGTGCCTACCTTAGCGTGAACATGTCTCTGTACCCAATTTTATTTTAATTCGCCAAATTACATTTAGTTTTGTAGGTTAAGTACTTATACGAACACGATTCTATAATTTACTTGCAAACCGTATTCTTTTATTATCATACCGTTACTCCTCTTTTTAATGCCCATATAAAAGTCATCACAGAAGAGCGAATTAATGCCTTAAGTGAAGTAGGTAAGCGTTTCTGACGTTACATTGATTGAAAATACATATATTGCTCTCTTAACTTTCGTGATCTGCACCGGGCAGATGAATTAGACTACATGTCAAACGCATACTATGCATATAATAATTAATCTCCCTTTATTAACCATCATTACTAATTGGAAAATATAAGACGTATCTGTAAAATAATCGATCAGCCCGGTTCCTATATTCAACGGATCGTCATAGTATCAAAGCTACTATCCGTTTTTCTAGAACTAACTACGAGTCGTTATTACCGTTCCACAATTTTATTTCTTGACGTGCTATCGACGGACATCCGTTGGTCATAAAAATACCGAGCCCTCTTCACTCACAGATGTGCGTTTCGTTATAAGCCAAATTGAAATTAAAATAACACAAAATTCAGGACAAAATAAGTTAAATATACAGCCGAATTATAAACTTTAAGAATAAAGTTTCTTATTAATAAAGAACTAATACTAAAGAACTATATATTTGTAGACATCTGCGTGATAATTTTCCTTCTAAACAACCTAATGCGTTACACAGAAAGCAAAAACGGAACGTTTTTCTCGCGCACGCGTGCATTGCTTGTCAGTTGTCAAATTATTGTCATTCATTGTTGATTGATGATACATTGTCAAGTTTTATAATTAAAGAATAACAATACAACGACCACTGTTTATATATTTATTAAAAATGGATATTACGCCGGTAAGTACGCCTTTATATTTCTTCTTTAAAATCGTCTGCCGCTTACTTTTTGCTTCGGACACTTTTAAAGTCAAACATAATATATTTCTGTTACAGAAATCGAAGAAGGCTATGAGTAAAGACGAGATTGCTCAATTATTATAACCAGTAAGGAGACTAATGCTTCTACGAATAAATTAAAGGATGAATGTTGGACTTCGTTGACCAACACATTTAATGCAAAAATTGGTCAAATACCTACCAGGAAAACTTTTTATTTTCAGCCAAAAAATTCAAACATAATAAGGATGATGGACAAATATTATGAAGAAATAATTGAAATACTGAACACACAATAATTGAAATACTGAACACACAATAACTAATTGATTTTTGTATATTATTAAGCAATATATCTAGACATACGGTAGAAAAAGAATTTGTTAGGTAGTGCTAAATGTAAATCTTATGTAAAAAATGTATTTAGTTCAGAGAGCCTATTACAGCGTTAAGGAATATAATATAGAAGATGATAATCGATGGAGGGTTGTCGTGTAAGAATCACAGGACAGTTCTTTGGCATATATTATGTAGTTACATATTACTATGTAAAATTAAACTGTAATAAAGAAATAAAACTTTTATTCCATTTTATTATGTACTTTTATTTATTTTTTATTATTTACAATACAATGTTTAAAAAATTGATTTCTACATTGCAAACATAGACATACATATAAATATACTAGTGGTCCGCCCCGGCTTCGCCCTTGAAATACTGAACACACAATAACTAATTAATTTTTGTATATTATTAAGCAATATATCTAGACACACGGTAGAAAAAGAATTTGTTAGTGCTAAATGTAAATCTTATGTAAAAAATGTATTTAGTTCAGAGAGCCTATTACAGCGTTAAGGAATATAATATAGAAGATGATTATCGATGGAGGGTTGTCGCGTAAGAATCACAGGACAGTTCTTTGGCATATATTATGTAGTTACATATTACTATGTAAAATTAAACATAGTTATAAAGAAATAAAACTTTTATTCCATTTTATTATGTACTTTTATTTATTTTTTATTATTTACAATACAATGTTTAAAAAATTGATTTCTACATTGCAAACATAGACACATATATATACTAGTGGTCCGCCCCGGCTTCGCCCTTGGTACATGTTTATGTTTTCTTTCCATAATAACCATCCTCGTACTTCAAGGAACATTATAAAAAAATAATTATCGAAATCGGTCCACCCGTTCACGCGTGATGCCGTGACCAAGGGAAATAGGTCTGCCACTGATATCGATATTGTGCCTAAAGCATAGAACCTCAGCGTCAACAGTAATTGATGTTATGGAGATACCCCATGATTCCTGAAATGACAACATAAATTAGGTAGGTACCTATGTAATAAGGTTAGACGTGTTTGGTATAATATTAATGCCTCCATTAAACTAACCTGGCTCCTTTTATTCGTACGTCTGGATAAATTTCAAGAAGTAATTGTTCAACAGATTCTTTATCAAGTCGAAATCTCAATTGAAATTCGTGAGAATCCAGGGTCGCAAAAAAATCCACTCTTTCTCTATAATATATACTCTTTCACGCCCACTATCTTCTTCCGAAATTCGATATAATACTTATTAAACACTTCTCTATCACTATCTGAACTCCACATTTCGATATTGAAGCGGAAACAATGAAATAGTAAGAATTTAACCGCCCGAAATCGACGGGTAAACAAAATGCTATACGAATAGTAACTTTGACAGCATAATGACATTAAAAATATTTATAGGAACGCGATAAACTGTCTTCTCCATACAATATGCTTACCGTTCGTTAATAGTAACCCTCCCATCCGTCAGTAGGAAGCCGTCGGTAAGTTGCTTGACGAGACGTTTTTTATAGGAACGATTTTCGCTTACGCTTGGTTAATTATACTACTATTCGTAACTAAAACGGATCGTTTTTCAAATATAGGAACCGGGCATTAGTAATTACATTTCGATAACGACACCCCCTTGTTAATTATTATGTGAAAAGAATATTAATGTGAAGTATCACTTATAGGTGTTCTTTTTTCCTTCATATGCGGTTTCTATTTAATAGGTAATTGAATGAGTAAATAAGTCTGACATCGTTATGATGAATTGTTGGATCCGCAAAGGTGTTTCTTTTTTTTTTCTTTCTGTCAAGGAATGCTATTTCTTCGTGATGAAAACTTGTATTTTTGCGGTCTCATGCTTTGCATGATTTGTTTTTGCAAATTGTTCATCGCAATGCTATTTTAATTGTTTATTTTTTTGTGGTATCGTTGATCTTTATATAAAATCTCAATTAGATTTGTGATGTTCTATTTCCTAGCTTATGTATTTACATCTACTAAATATTGAATTTGCATGTTGACGGGCGATAAAGCTAGGGGCTAACCTTAAATGGTCCTCGGTCGAAGCCGCAGAAGGAATGGTGTATGAGCGGGTGACGCCGAGGTGGCGCCACACGGTGACGCGCGCCGTGCTCTCGCGCTCGCGCTCCACGCGGAACGAGCACGAGCCCAGCTGCAGCGCGAACGCGGGCGATATGCGGTGCATCAGCGCGGGCAACATCTGCACACCCTTACTTATATTTATATTTTATAAGTTACTTAGTAATTCTAACTAGCATAACTTACGTGTAAAATATGAAGAAAGTACTAAAAGCCAACATAGATTCGATAAAAGATACTATGTATTAACTTTTTGTGTATGATGATTTACTTTTCACAGAGCATCAGCGACAATGAGACATGAAACTTTTTTTAGAGAGGAACTGATTGTAAAGGATATCTCAGAACCTCAAAATAAAATCGAATTCAATAATAAATATACTAGATTTTTATCAGGACCCAATCTATACTAATATTATAAAGCTGAAGAGTTTGTTTGTTTGTTTGAACGCGCTTATCTCAGGAACTAGTGATCTGATTTGAAAAATTCTTTCGGTGTTAGATAGCCCATTTATCGAGGAAGCTATATACCATCTCGCTAAGACCAGCAGGAGCGGAGCAATGCGGGTGAAACCGCGGGGAACAGCTAGTTATATCTATATGTAGATACAAATTCATACAGTAAGATTATCATAAAAAGTTAATGACAATTTTATGGATATGTACATTTGCATAATGAATAATAACTATGTATGTAAGCAGTAAGCATTATAAATGTAAAAGCTGCAGTTATTGGTATTACGTCATCAACTTACCGGTGCACGTTGCCTAATTTTCTCCAACTTCTTCTTCATCCATTTAACGTAACGGAATACACAAGAGCCAAATAAGCGAATACAAAAAATGGGCGTCTAATTAACTGCAGTAATGTATACACAATCGCTGTTAGTCCTGATTTATGCAACTTACAAGGTATTTAACAGTTCATCTTGTACAAGCCGTTCGTTGCTGCACCAACTCTCTGCGCCGGCGCATCCGTAAAAAAATACATTCTTCTTTCGCGAATGCCCGTGATAGTCACAGTATACGAGAGGTGGCTTCTTCCAAACTCGAACCAAGTATTTAATTAGGCCCTGCACATCAAAAACATTCAAAATAAAAGTCGAAAACTCGTCGCTATAAGATTTATGCCGTCTGCCTAACATCTTTGCAATTGCGCTTAAATTCCGGATTAGACTTTTATTTTTGTCTCCAGATACCAATTAAAGAACTGCATACACAATAAATATTCTTATTAGCCGTGCATGTTTCCAAGAAAATCGTAAGCGAACGATCCACGTTAGCAGACGTCGGGTTTAATTGGAATATTTTCGATATCAGTTTAAAGTTTTTTGATACCTGCAATAGTTACGGAATAATCGCTTGTGCACACTTAACGATTACACCCTGTATAGGAAATGTGCTCCTATTATATTATATACTAGCTATTTCCCGCGGTTTCACCCGCATTGCTCCGCTCCTGTTGGTCTTAGCGTGATGATACTATAGCCTATAACCTTCTTCGATAAATGGGCTATCTAACCCCGAAAGAATTTTTCAAATCAGACCAGTAGTCTCTGAGATTAGCGCGTTCAAACAAACAAACTCTTCAGCTTTATAATATTAGTATAGATTACCAATTATATATATTTTATTGATTAACTAATTTCCTTATTAATAATCAGTCAAATACCTATGTGGCAAAAATGGGAAGAAATATCGCTTTTAAAGCATGAATAACGTTACCATTCCGGACGGGCCGTGCCGGGGCGGCAACATAATATTTGTTTAGATTTTGAACTGGAATATAGAAATTGAAATAAAACAATAGAAAAATGCAACATTTCATATATTTCTTAAACATAATAAAAATTGTAAACAAACTAATATTAACATTAATCGCGTTTTACAAACTTTGTGATATTATTAAATTAAATAGGTGTCTTATTTTAATATGGCGATGAATAACATTAGTATTTTCTATATAATATAGTGTTAGGCTTTGCATTTTGTGTAGAATTAGGGCTGATTTTTCAATCGTTGGTTAAAACTTAAAACTTATTCGTTGAATAACGTATTAAACTACCATTTAAAAAATGTATTCTTCTTGCCCGTATTTGACAGTGTAGGTGACATTTTAATATTATCGCGTAATACTATATTGGACGGGTAAGTTTTAACCACGGATTGAAAAACCGGGACATAATTAAAAGATTTTAATAGATAGGTATTTTTAAATGTGCGAATCTTTATTTTATAGCAAAAAATACTTATTTTTAGCACAGCAGTTATTTTTCAAAATAAAAATATGAATATCTTATAATTAAAACAAAAAAAAAAACTGCTTCAAAAAATAAATAATATGTGAAAAGTAAACATGTAGAAAAAAAATCAGCATTATGCATATTTTTACTTTTTAATACAAATACTTTTTTTATAATTTTAATATATAATACAATATCTATATACAATAGTTGCCAACAATAAATTCCAATATATAATTTTATTTTTCTTTATAAATAATCTAAGGCATAATTTAGAATCGTTTTTTAATCTATGAACATACTTTTTATATCTCAATTTTTTCATGACCAAGTTTGCCAAAAAAACTTATTCAAATTTCAAACAATATAATCCAGCGAAATACATTTACTGAATTTATATTTTTTGGTTTTTATGGCATTCAAATGCTTTATAAATATAAATTTATAAAGAATAGAAAAAATTCGATCACGAGGCGGGACTCGAACCCGCATCCTTCGCGCCATTCCGGGGCGGATGCCTAACCAACTCAGCCACTCGTGACCCGCCTGAGCAATCGAATTTATTCTATTCTTTCAGTTTTATGTGTCTTAAGGGACACACATTCAACAAAAGGTCGTGTTCCATCGTTACAATATTGTATTCACTGAAAAGTGCTTCATATTGGTTGAGATGGTTGTTAAATCATCTCAATAGATGGCGCGCGGTGTGTCCCTAATGGAAGGATGCGGGTTCGAGTCCCGCCTCGTGATCGAATTTTTTCTATTCTTTATAAATTTATATACATTTACTGTCTTACTACAAAAAACTTTATACAGGTTAAAACTTTCAGCGCGGGTTCTCTTTAATCTGGTTTTGTCGTGTTTCACATAGACAACTATTAAAGTAACAGATCCCTGGTTTGAAGTTAGACTGTGTTTAAATTGTTTTGTGGTAAGACCATTAAATTTAAAAATTTACGATACGATACGATATTGTAACATATTTGTATGAAAATTCTAATTATAGAACATACACTCTTTAATTATAGTTTTTAGGAAAGCATTATGTGCATTCATAGCATGAAAATGGTTATAGTTCAGGATACATCGCCCATTTTTGCAAGTGACTACTATCAAGCTGATTTTCCTTGAGTAGCTTTATTTTGATGAGACGCCCAATAATTTCGTGTACGAAACTCTCGATTGTGGTAGGTAACAGAGATAACAAGGTTAAAATTTTTTGATTTGATGGTTCTCAAATATTTATTACGCAATTTGTAGGACAATATGTCTGTTGAATTATATAAACATTAACTAAGTGAAAACAAAAAAATCGGCTTGTTAGTAATCATTTATGATGACCTCGTTATCGATACACTTTGGAAAGGGGGACTCTTTGAACAAACCATAGATTTTGTAGGACAAATATTTTTTCGAATAATTTAGATAATTATCTTGAGATTGAACAAAAAAAAATTCAGTTAGTAATAAATATTTGAGAACCATCAAATCAAAAAATTTTATCCTTGTTATCTCTGTTAGCTACCACAATCGAGAGTTTCGTACACGAAATTATTGGGCGTCTCATCAAAATAAAGCTACAAACGGAAAATTAGCTTGATAGTAGTCACTTGCAAAAATGGGCGATGTATCCTGAATGATGCAGTGTAATACTAAGCGTTATCGTTAAGCAAATAAGGATGATATTTATACTTTTACTAAATAAATTTGGAATATTTATTTGGTCTTTGGCAAAAAAATTGGTAAATAAAATGCTACTAGTGTAAAAAAACCTACTTGAAAAGTACCTACTTGAGATGACAATACACACCGTCATTTATATATTTAAAGAAATTTCCTTAAAAACACAGAAGTATGTTAAAATATCATAAACATATTAATATGTGCTGGGCCAAATAAATACAAAAATTTATTTAAATATTATAAAACATTTTGATTTCAGTGTTTTAGTTTTTACTATAAGTGAACAAACACACATTTCTACATTTGCATACTGTTATTATAGTTGTACTTTTATCATATTTTAATAGAATATTAATTATTGATAAATTAACAGAATTGTAATTTATTTTTATTAAACACTTTTACAATGGAAAAGAAAATAACAATTCTCACACAGCTTTATATGTATAATGGGGCGGCCTTATCACTTCAGAGTGATCCCTACCAGGCGACCTTAGGCAAAGGATAAGTGTTAGCTGTATAAGGGAGGCATTAAAATCGTATTTGGATAATTCAATAAAATATTTTATAAACATACTTATTACTTAATAATTAATATATAATGTTTAGTATCTTATAAAGATTAAATAAATATTTAAGCACTTTATAGCCTTTTCTCTTATATTTCCCTTATACCGATTAAATACAGAATCACACAAGTGCTTAGTTGCTCCAATTAGTAAAATATGCAATTTTCTAAAGCAATATTTTATATTATTTTATACTGAGGCAATGTAAGATAAGATTTATTGTCATTTTTATCATTTTACTGCATTTCTCCAAAAAGGTTGTGTTATATTTACAATCATTTGAAACATTATTATTATCGTATGGTGTAAATGTCTTTTTATTTAAACATTAAATTATGTTATCTGTTTTATAGGAAAGTGACAATGCTATGGAAATTGTATTCGTAAAAATAATCACTTATTATACCACAAGAGCTTCAAAATTATCGGGTATTTTCCGATAGGTTCGTTGCAAACAAATGAAGGAGTCAAGTTTTTAGTCAAGGTTAAAAAATCACGAGCGCGAAGCGTGAGTGATTTTTCCTGAAAAACTTGACGACTTTATTTGTTTGCAGGGAACCTTGAGGGAAATGCCAGATAATTTTGAAGCTCGTGTGGTATTCGGGGGATTATTTTTCCGTCCCAAATGTCGGCCAATAATTTCACAATTGAATTCAACCTGTCAGTTTGACGTCAACGACCAGAGAAAATTTTCAAAAAATTATCAGTATAATACCATGTAGGTTGTACCACGTGACGTCGAATGGTGCAATTCTATTGGTCGATATTTGGGTCGGAAAAATAATCATTAAAATTGCAGAGCGATTCTGGCAATTATTTTAATTGTCATCGCGGTTGTATTTAGCCTCTTGAAATATGAAAAAATATGTCAAAAAAAAAAAAGAAAATAAGATAAGATATTATGTCATATATCTCATCTTATTCATAGCCTCAGTATATTTATTTTATGTATACAGGGTTACTTGTAAAACACCAGCAACCTCGCAGGACAAGATAGCTAACATCATAAGTAACAACATTTGTTCTACGACTTTTGGCATAACGCAATAAATTATTTTTAAATGATTTTTTAAACTTTTATTGTACTCTCCTAACATTTGTAAGTCTATGTTCTATTCATTATCGGATGGACGACGCGACGCCCCCTTACCCCTCTCGTTCGCTTCCTGTTTACGTAATTTTTGGGAGGCGTAGAGTTTATAATATTCAAACGGAAAATTAAATGAATATTTATTTTTGTATGAAAATAAAATCTAACAAATTATCAAAAGTCGTAGAACAAATGTTGTTACTTATGATGTAAGCTATCTTGTGCTGCGAGGTTGCCGGTGTTTTACAAGTAACCCTGTATATTATATAAGTTATATCGACATAAGGAGTTTTGTCAGCCAATCACGTTCGTTGGCGCGAAAATACTTCTCTGCTATTGGCTGATTGAAAATTAGCGTCACAATTTCGATTGGCTATTGGTTAATTATATCGATGTAACTTATTTGGTGGGTAAATTAAATTAATCCATCCAATCGTCCCCGCCGAAATCTTCAGAGAATGACGATATTTGAGGTGCCTGGAAAAATAATAATAAATTATTTTTTTACACTTTAGAAACGTTTATGGAAATGTTTGTAATTTCAGAAAATGTGTTCTCTAAGTGATTACATACTAAACTCAGTCACGCCCGTGGTTTCACCCGCGCGCGTGAATGAGTTTTTCCTGTTAATCCTAATGTTCCTGTGGGAATATCGGTATAAAAAATAGCCTAAGTTACTCCTTAAACCAACAGCTATCAGTGAAAGTCAGTCAAAATCGGTCCAGGTGTTCCTGAGATTAGCCGGAGCAAACAGATAGACAAAAATTGAATATTTTTTTGTATAAATTCCGTGTATATATTCATATGCATTTAGTAATGAGTGTTTAATTTAATATTACAGACACTTCATTTTTATTATTGGTATATCAATATGTAACACTTGTATGAATTGCAAACATTAAAAGTGCAGTGCAGCAATACATTTTAAATAATGGTTGCTGCACTGCTGACGGGAGTCCTTTTTTGTTGACTTGAAAATGTGTTCCAACGAAGTGAGGAGTGGGGGCCTGGTGACCTAAAATACAGGTAATTTTTATTACCTAGTTTAGGCACCAGTTTCACACTTATTTATATGTACTGAAAATGTGTAAACTTATTTATGTAACTGATGTGAGAAAATAAACTCTTTTTTATTTTATTTTTTTGCCACCATTGCTATCTTTTTTTCTGTTCTGTGTGTTATATTATTAAGATTTATATTTTTTACGAGGTGGCAAATAAAACGCTTTCTATTTCTATTTCTAGAAATGGCACTCACCTCCTCAGAAGGGCTGTCACTACTGAACCCCCCGCCAAGCGCGTAACCCGCGAGACCCCCCGCAGCGAGGGCCCCAACCCCCAACCCCACAGCGGCCCCTGTGCCCAACCCCCTGCGCTGCTGCGGCGCGTATGATTGGTCGTAACCCTGTATACATATATAATTAAATAATTCTAATCTAGATATAACATAATGTAACCCCTGAGACCCCCCTCAGCGAGAGCTCGAACCCCCAAGCCTACAGCGGCTTCTGACGCCAACCCCCTACGCTGTTGCGTAATGCTATGAGTATAGATAAATAAATTCACGACTTGACCGAATCTTAAATATTATTTGTAAATTTTCGGGAAATATTTATTTTATTATTTTGAATATTACAAAAAAATGTGCAAAGGAATCGCTGTTTTTTTTTGAGGTGTATTGCAACCAATTTTGACGAATTATGATAATAATCGAATGAATTGATGAACTTTGATGACCACGTGCCAAACGCTGGACAAGTGCGTTTGGTAGATGTCGTATAACGTCAAACTTTTTTGTTATTTAAAATGTCGGTTTCCTTACACTGTGAATATTTAACTTAAATTAAAATGGATAAAAAAGGAATACTTACAGCACCAGCTGGCACCCCACTGACCTGGTAGCCTGGAGTAATAAAACCACAGATTAAAAACTACCCGCAAAAATACTCCTAAAACTAGAACTGTCACAAAATATGGTCGAAAATCTCGAGCTATGATAAAAAAGAATTACACGCTAAAGACCCTTTTTGTTGTAGAGAAAGGTAAATTCAAATGGAAGTTATAATAATGTTACTACTATATTTTAGCTTATTGTTAATTACTATGACTGAGTTACTACTACCATAGTATAAAGAGAGAAGTAGGCCAACTTCCGGCGTTTGGGAGCGCACGTTACCTCAACTTTCTAGGCGCAGGGTAGTCACTTGACACATTGATATTTTAAATACTTGTATTGCAGTGACGAAGCCCTCACGAGAAAAATCCATAAGAAGTAACCGAGCGGAGTTGTGTGCGTGCGTCAAGCTTACGAACGTAGGTACATGACGGGGGGCGTGGCCAAGCGCTCCGCGTACATACAAACGGCGCGACGTACCTTTGTTTAAAGATAACGTACTTCTCTATTTATACTATGCTACTACTTAAGAGTTTTTATTTAATTTTCCAGTGGCTTTTAGCGCTATATTTATTATTCAACCAAATTTTGTTTGAATTTTTCATAGAGGTATATTTCTTATGTTTCTTTTCACAAAATATGAAGTGTTACAATAACAAAATAAATGACAATTTTGGACATCAGGAAATAAAGTATACTAAATCTTGCAAGTAGGTAAGTCGTAGAATTTTGTCAAGTCTTTTTTTATGTAATAACTAATTAAATAAAGACAATAATTATAGTGAGGCAGAATTTCAACCACGTTAAAGCGTAGGATATTTTTATATTTATAGAGTTACATTATTCTTTTTACTTCTACTCGTTTATTATAGAATATTTTTTTGTAAAATAAAACAACATTGTTCTCATAATTTTTTTATTTAACCATAAAAATATATAAGTTCACAATCAAAGCACAACAACACATAACGTGTGACCTAAGCAGAAATAACAAATCTAGACAATATTTATATAAAAATCATATAAGCCCTTTTTTACTTCTAAATATAAGAAAAATAGTGCTGTTTCGCTCTCTCTTATGCAAAACTGTATACTGTGATTGTCCGTCTCTTTCCTATTTATATGGAATCAATTTTTTTTTGTGTTATAGTATTTAATATTGACCAATAGGAACACTGCTGAAAATGAAACTACCAATAAGAACGAAGTATCTTTAGGCGCGCAAAAAAGTTACAAAAATGAGATTAATAGAATTATTTTTAAATTTTCTGCAATTAAATCCATACATAGGGCAAATTTTTTAAATAGTTAACAAAAAATATATGAACTACAGTGATGTTTATGAGAAATACAAAGAAAAAAATATTTTTTTGTGTAACATAATATTATACGACATATATTATTCACAATTAAACATAGAATAAATATATATTTATCTTTAAGTTTTTTTATTTTATTATTACAAATGCAAATGCGTGGACTTTAATTATTTATAATAGTGCTGCCAATGAATAAGTTGGAAAATTAAATCTTAAAACAAATTTTTTGGTAAAATTTTATATTCGTAAAATAATTTTCACAGATCGTCAACCGAATAGCAATTTCAAAAAAGCCTTCTAGGGGCAATTATTAAAAAAAAATCAAAAATGAAATACAAATAAAAATGCTCATAAATACGAAAAATATGCTTAAAATTAACTCTTTGATAACCACCAACATTACAAGGCACCTGAAAAAGAAAGAAAAACACTAATTTATTTATTTTATAGACTTAGATTTTTATAGCCGATTTTTCAATCCTTGGTAAAAATTTATCCGTCCAATAAAGTATTACACAAACATTTTAAAATGTCACCTGTAAACTGGTAAATACGGACAAATAGAATATATGTTTGAAATGGTAGTCTAATACGTTATTCGATGAATAAGTTTTAACCAACGATTGAAAAATCAGCCCTTAAAAATATTTCTAAATATTGACGACATCTACAAACTAAGGAAAACTAAGAACATGGGCTACTTTTAAGACTATAATAATCTATCTCTGTACCAAATTTCATACCGATACAGCTGTTTTTCGTGTACACTAACAAACATACTTGCAAACTTTCGCTAATCTATCTTTCTGTCTGAATGCTACTCTTTTACAGAACCGACTTTGATGAGATTTTAATTAAAAACTTTTAAAGTTTACATGAATAAAAATAATTTTGACTCTAACATACCAAGTTCTCTCTTCAAACTTGGTAACTTAAGTTTAGTCTGATGTTGCCGAGAGCCGCTGCTTATTGCAAAAAATACGTTATTCCTACATATTTATACTAATATTATAAAGCTGAAGAGTTTGTTTGTTTGTTTGAACGCGCTAATCTCAGGAACTACTGGTCCGATTTGAAAAATTCTTTCGGTGTTAGATAGCCCATTTATCGAGGAAGGCTATAATAGGTCACGCTAAGACCAACAGGAGCGGAGCAATGCGGGGAAACCGCGGGACACAGTTAGTTTGTTTAATAAACTTTACTTTTGCCTCTTAGATTTACACAAAGCACGATTTTGAACATCATTAATGTAAAGTTTATTAAAATTTTTACGTGCGCTGGCTGATTTCAGTCGCGTCCACTTATTTATTTATTTATTTTATTTATTTAACATATAATATTAACTCTTAGATAATATAATTTACATTGATGCAATCATAAACTCATTCAAGTTTTTCTGTGCACCATAAGCCCACAATCCGCTACATAGGTATGTTTTATACTTATTGTTAGTTCTTAATCCTAATGAGGGTACTTAGAAAATTTTTAGTGACGAGCGACATCGGTAATCTTGCTGGCCGTGTAAACATATAACTTCAGAGTATATATTGCGATTCTATTAAAAATAGGAAAATCAATCTCAAAAATCACCTTCATCGGTATTATTACGTAATGTAAGCGTTAAGACTTAATCCACAGATATGGACAAGTTTAAACATATCTCTTCGCTATAGTTAAACCATGATAGTCTCGATTTAGGGTGCTTTTCCACGAATAATATGCGAGGATGTGTAGCGAGGAATGTGTTTGTAAATAACCAATATAGTTCAGGATACATCGCCCATTTTTGCAAGTGACTACTATCAAGCTAATTTTCCGTTTGTAGCTTTATTTTGATGAGACGCCCAATAATTTCGTGTACGAAAGTCTCGATTGTGGTAGCTAACAGAGATAACAAGGATTAAAATTTTTGATTTGATGGTTCTCAAATATTTATTACTAACTGAATTTTTTTTCTTGTTCAAGCTCAAGATAATTACCTAAATTATTCGAAAAAAGTATTTGTCCTACAAAATCTATGGTTGGTTCAAAGAGTCCCCCTTTCCAAAGTGTATCGATAACGAGGTCATCATAAATGATTACTAACAAGCTGATTTTTTTGTTTCCACTTAGTTAATGTTTATATAATTCAACAGACATATTGTCCTACAAATTGCGTAATAAATATTTGAGAACCATCAAATCAAAAAATTTTATCCTTGTTATCTCTGTTAGCTACCACAATCGAGAGTTTCGTACACGAAAATATTCGGTGTCTCATCAAAATAAAGCTATAAACGGAAAATCAGCTTGATAGTGGTCACTTGCAAAAATGGGCGATGTATCCTGAACTAATAGTATCACTTCATACGCTAAACGCTATAAACTTCAAACTAAATGAAGCTATATGATTGGTTCTTTACAAACACATACACTTCATATCCTCGCACATTATTCGTGGAAAAGCACCCTAAATCCCGACTATATTTAACCCGCATAGTTCCCGTTCCCGTGGGATTTCCGGGATAAAATCTATCCTATGTGTTAATCCAGGTTACCCTCTATATGTGTGCTAAATTTCATTGTAATCGGTTCAGTAGTATTTGCGCGAAAGAGTAACAAACACACACACATACTCACAAACTTTCGCATTTATAATATTAGTAAGGATTATATTTAATTTTCAAATCTAAATACCTGTATCAACCGCTAATCTATAGATGTCGCTAGTAGAAGCCTGCAAAAGAAAAAAATCAAATAAAAAAGCGCTCATACGACAAAAAACAAAAAAAAAAACATGCAGACCACGCCACGAGAAGCGAAAAAAAAATGTTAATAAAGTTAGTACAGATAAAACTATATCCGCTACGAAATAAAATAATATAATACGTAAATAAATATAAAACTAAAAAGAAGACCATATATAAATGAAGCCATCACCGAACCGAAAAAAATTTGTCAAATTTTAAATTCATTGACAACTTACCTTTAACTTATAAGCACTCACGATTATTTCATAAAAAGTATTTTTTTTTTATATTTATCATTTTAAAAAATCTTATATATATATACATTTTTAACACGTCTCTGGTATTTAAAAAGAAAAAAAGGTTTATTGACACAACATTGTAGCAACGTCAGTTCTTTAAATCAGAAATTGTTTATTATGTTTAGAATGGTTTATCAGTAAAATCAAATCTTAAAATTACTTGTATCGGTCATTATTATTATAAATACGTAATGGTAATTGAAAAATGTTCAGCAAATGTGCAGTTCTAACAAAACGAAATATGTAATATATTATTCTATGTCGTCGTTACTAGGTTACGTTGTTGAATTTTGTTGAACTGTCAAATGTTGCATATTAAAATGGCTCTACTAAAAAATTATATACCACATATCCGTGTCATATGTCATATTATGTCCATGTCATACATTAAAAACTGCTGGACCGATTTTAATGATCCTTGTTGGATCGAACCCGTCAATTAGTACTCAATTAAATAAAGATAAAATATACACAACATGCAATTTTATTGTTACAAACAATGCTAGTTAGTATGTATAAAAAAGAAATTAAAATATTATATCACTACATAGTATAAAATGAAGTCGCTTTCTCTATCCCTATGTCCCTTTGTATGCTCTTTAAAACTACACAACGGATTTTGATGCGGTTTTTTTTTAATAGATAGAGTGATTAAAGAGGAAGGTTTTAGTATATAATTTATTAGGTTTTAGACCAAGCGGGCGAAGCCGCGGGCGGTAAGCTAGTATGTATATAAAACAAATCAATGAAAGTCTGCCTCACTATAAAGTTTTAAATTACATTCTCCCTAACTCTATAAAATTAAACAAAAATAAAATTGGGAATTTTTTTAATAAAAAAAAAATCTATTCTCTACAGTCTACACTACTTATATACTTATGAAATTTAAAATTGTGTTTGTTTGGTTAAATGCACTATTATCAGGAACTACGTGATCTAATTAATACATATTTTTGTATTGGATAGTCCATTTATCGAGGAAGGCTATATATAGGCTTATATATCATCACGCTACGACCAATAGGAGCGGAGCAGCAAAATGTAAAGAAGTCGCAGGCATGACTAGTTTTATTTGCTAATATTGAAAACTGAAGAGTTTGTTTGTTTGAACGCTCTAATCTCAGGAACTACTGGTCCGATTTGAAAAATTCTTCCTGTGTTAGATAGCCCGTTTATCGAGGAAGGCATCACGCAAAGACCAATAGGAGCGGAGCACTGCGGGTTAAACCGTGGGGCACAGCTAGTATGGATATAATATGTATTTCGCTGGTGTTTCTAATCTACTCCCTATCTTAATATATATAAATCTCGTGTCAAAATGTTTGTCCTCAATGGACTCCTAAACCACTTAACCGATTATAATAAAATTCGCACACCATGTGCAGTTCGATCCAACTTGAGAGATAGGATAGTTTAAATCTCAAATCGTTTTAGAGAAAGCGGGCGAAGCCGCGGGCGGTAATCTAGTAGAATATAAGGAAGTAATAAAAACCTTCACTTTAGGGTTAGTATTAGTAAAAAAATGTTAGTCAACTACTCCCATGCTAAATTATGTTTCTCGATTTTACTTACACTACTTATTATTCATATATGTACTAATTTTACATTAGATTGTCACCAACTAAACGTATATATTTATATTAGTAGATATTTATATGAGTTATTTACTTATTTCTATTTAAAAAAGTCAATTTCAATATCTTAAGAAATCCTTTAAAATATATCAATGAGCCTTATTGCTTAGAAGATATATTTTTAATAACTAAATATTTGATCTGACAATAAAAAACAGCGTGCGTGCCGAGCACACGTGTCAGAAGGGAAACTTCTTTGGCAGGATTGAAAAATACCAAAATCGTCGCCTTACTCCACGACGTGACGGTTTTGCTATGACGCGACCTTGAAATTATACTAAAAATATTGAACCCATATAATATCTTTAAACAAATTAAAATATGTACATATTTTCTTTATACATTTAGTTGGTGACAAAAATTAAAGCATGCATACCAATATATAAAAATAACGTCTATTTTACATATTTAAAAATCCACAATTTAAACTATTTAGCTTATGGCTGTTATTTTTTTCTAAAATATCTTAAAGATCCAAAGCCGAGTACACATTTTGTCGTGACCATAAAAAATGTCTGATATTTTTTTACTAAAACATTAATTTTCAGCCAACATAAATAAAGAGGAATTCTGAAAACATAATTTTTAGGGTTCCGTACAAAACGGGTAAAACGGTATTTTATTACTGTGACTTCCTTGAAATTTTCAGAAACGATATATTTCTGTTGCCGCGATAACACGAACAATAAAAAAATCTAAGGTCTGTAACTGTCTTAAGGTCATAAAATGGATGGGTGACGGTCATATAATAGATTGGAGACGACTTTTTTGCCGTTCCTCTTTAGTTTATACAGAACCCTTAAAGTCGTAAGTCGACTTGCACTTGACAGATTTTTTAAATGAAACTGTTTTAGGCGCGTTGAGAGTAAAATTTCAAGGTCGCGTCATGGCAATAACGTCACGTCATCGAGGAAGGCGATAATTTTGGTATCTTTAAATTTCGCCCAAGACGTTTCACTTCTGACACGTCAAACGTGTGCTCGGTACACACGCATTTTTTAAATTTAATTTTAAAATTATTGGCTATTTTTTTGAAAAATATCATCACGACATAATGTATACGGTATCCATTGAGATATACATATGGAAACGACACCGCCTACATCACTTATGTTCCGCTCAACATACGCCATATGGCGTAACTGCACGCTCATTTTTTATTTGTTGTAAAGTGAAACGCATCAAATATACCTTCGTGTGTGTTACGATATTGCACAAATAATACAAATAATACGGAAAAGTGCAAAGGAATAACTTTCATCGGTGAGTACCTAACTAGATAATAATTTTTAAAACTTAGTTAGAGCAAAAAAATGGCGCACAGATTTTGTTCGTGGTGTCTCCTCCATACGTAGTACTATTATCTCAATGACGGTATCTAATATCTATGTTATATGGACCTTTAACTATTGAAGTGAAAATTTTCAACCATTTAAGAATGTCGTCTATATATGCATGCATGCATGTCATGCTTACGAATATACATGCATGATTTAAAATCGAATTAAAATTAAGACTAATGATCTATACTGAATATGTACTATGATGCATGTTACGAACTAATTATAATTATGATAAAATACACTATAAATTTTTTTTTATTGTTATATTTTTATTTTTAAATTATACGCAATTTTTTTTCATATCGTATTTATAGTTTAATTCCCGTATTTTCACTCAAAAAAATCTTAAAAATCGTGTTTTTTTATTAAATGTGTAAAAATTTTCACAACGTTTTTTAATACTACGTATATATTATTTTTGTCGACTTACCCTGCGGAGCCCCATAGCCGGGGGCTCCATATGAAGGCGGAGCCCCGTAGGCACCGTACGCTGGGGGCTCGGACTGAAAAATAAAATCATTATATTATAATCTATACTAATATTATAAAGCTGAAATTTTTGTTTGTATGAATGCTATATCTCGGGAATTACTAGATTTGTACGACGTATGTGATCCCTGAGTATTTTATAGGCTATAATTAATTAACCGACTTCAAAAAAAAGGACGAGGTTATCAATTCGGCCGGTATGTTTTTTTTTTTATGTATGTACACCGATTACTCCGAGGTTTCTGAACCGCTTTACATGATTCTTTTTTTTTGTTCGATGCGGGACGGTGTCGAATTGGTCCCATAAAAATGTTATACGGATATAAAATAAAATAAATAAATAAAATTCATTTAATTTAGGCCACATAGCCCATAAAGTGTATATATAGGCCCAGTACTTTTTATTTTATGAGCATTTTTGTGTGTATTTGTAAATTTGTCTGTATGTGTCTGCAAGTGCAAGTTTGAAGCCGGTTGTTTTTAACGCAGTTATCACTTGTATATTTTTTTCATGAAATGCCGATGAAGTTCATCATCACATCACTGGGTTCATCATCGTCGAGTGGGTGATAATTCTGATTCTAATGATTCTATGTGTGCTTTTCTACCAATAATGTGCGACGATGTGGAGCGAGAAATGTGTTTGTAAATAACCAATAATACCGCTTCAAACTTCAAACTAAATTAAGCGATATGATTTGTTATTTACATACAAATTTCTCGCTACACATCTTCGCACATTATAGGTGGATAATAATAACTGTGTTAAAAACAACCGACTTCAAACTTGCACTTGCAACATTTACAAATACATACAAAAATGCTCATAAAATAAAAACTACTGGGCCTATCCGAATAAAATGTTTATGGGACCAATTCGACACCATCCCGCATCGAACAAAAAAAGAATCACGTAAATCGGTTCAGAAACCTCAGAGTAATCGGTGTACATACATTAAAAAAAACATACCGGCCGAATTGATAACCTCCTCCTTTTTTTTGAAGTCGGTTAAAAAGCACCCTAATGCTGACGATTCTGATTCCGATTCTGACGATTCTGATTCTGAACTCACCATATACATTTGCGTGGGCGGAGGCTGGGCACCTTCAAAGCCGATGAAGTTCATCATCACATCACCGTCTATCGTCAAATGGTTGATACGTTGGAACGGCAAGCGGTGCGGGAACTCGCAGAAGTGAACCCCGTTTAGCGCAACCTGGGTTAAAAACATAATTAGTATAGTAAAAACACATCTATACTAATATTATAAAGCTGAAGAGTTTGTTTGTTTGTTTGTTTGAACGCGCATTAATCTCGGGATCTACTGGTCCGATTTGAAAAATTATTTCGGTGTTAGATAGCCCATTTATCGAGGAAGGCTATAGGCTATATATTATCACGCTAAGACCAATGCGCAATGCGGGTGAAACTGCGGGGAACAGCTAGTAATAAATATAGTAAAAACACGTTTAAACTCATGAAATTAGAAATAGAAATACCTTTTATTTGACACAATGTAAAAATAAATACATATCTTAACAATATAAAAAATGATAGTGGCAAAAAGAACTTCCCGTCAGCAAAGCAGCAACCGTTAACTGCAAAGAAATTACAGTATTATCACCGATGATTTTTGTACAAAGTTTGAATTAAATCTGTCGGTTTCAAGTCAAAATCGAGTCTAAACGAGTCGGTTACATACAAACATACAGGCGATTTATTGGTCTATTTGGTGTTATGAGGTGGTATAAGAATAACAAATATGTAGTTGCGAAGCCACGACTCGAGAGCCTACTTCAAAAATAAAATAAGCAGCAAATAACTTTCGTGCTAAACTCGATACATGCCAAAACATACCCCATCACTTTCATCCAGCGTTCTTTTTACACATTTTTACATGTACACGGCCCCTGTATCTTAGTGACGTTCGTCGTTCAAAACCTGCGGCTCGCACAGCAAAAGCACCCCTAACGACTCGCCGCGAATCAGTGGCATTTCGACATTACATCATACATGATTAATGGACGGCCCCTATATCTTACTGACCTTCAAAGCCTGCGGTTCACACAACACGAGGGCCTCAAACGACTCGCCGCGGACCAATGGCATGCCCCCGTTCGTCTCCTCCATGCCCCAGTTCATGCTGGTTAGATGGTTTCGCACTATGCACATTTCGACGAAACGGAAGTTAAGGTGTAGGGCGATGTCGTCGCGGGGGTCCGTGTTCGGCCCGCATTGGAGGTTGATCGCGAATCTGGACAAATTCATACATAAATTTATAGTAGGAGTTAGGACCATAGATTACTTTTAAGTTCGAACGATTAGGACATTTTTTTGTTGTTCAACTAGATATTTCACATCAAAAACGTGTAGCTAAGAAGTTTGTAAAGAACGGCGGGATTCGAATCCTGCATTATATTGTCAAACCGGGACAACGAATCCTGCCTCGCGAACGAATTTTATTATACTCTTTAAAAAAAATATCGTTTTGATATTGACTTACAGGGAAAAATATATAATTAATATATTTAATTAATGTTGTATCAATTACAATAAATATTTATTAAAATAATCTTTACGATCCGAATCTATTGCATTAATTATTTTTTATTATATTTTATTTGCCTTATTTTCTTCCATTGACCTTCTTGGGAAAGGCAATTTTTCCTATATTTCACATTTAATGTTAATTTTGCTAATTCGCAATCTTGCAACAATTATAAATATATACTTTTATGCACAATTTTCTATTTGTACTTTTCTTTTGTCCGCTTAAAAAATCTACATAAGAACATATTAAGTACGAATCTTAGCCTTGTATAATCACCTTTGTGCGCCTGGTGGTATGTTACCCTGGAACCTGATCATCCTGCCGGGGTACATGCCCCCCGGGATCGGCTGCACGCATGGCACAACCTGGAAATTAAATGGAGACATTTAGACTAAAGAAAACATAACTGGGAGAATTACCGCTATAAGGTCGTGTCCGCACTGCGGATATTTTCCGCGCGATTTTTATTCCGCGGTCAAAATTACACCTATACGCACGGCCTAAGTATAAACAGTACGAACATTATGATGATCTTACTGGAAAATTTCACAGCAAAATACTGTTCGAACGAGCAAAAAGTGGTGCTTTCTAAAATTTTGCGAAATTTTCTACCGGGTAGATCCGCGGATGAAACGCGGCATAGCAAGTTGGACATATTTCAGGAGAGTTTGCCATGACGTCTTAAAAAAGCTCTAATACCAGTGTAGGAAAGTGACGGCGCTAGACGACCTATATAGCTCTGTCTTTTTTTCACATTGGAATTACTACAGCTTTAAGACGTCAAGATTACCCCCCAGTGTTCCCACGTATCTCGATGTTACATATCGTTGTGTCGACCACAGCTCTGTCTCTTTTGCATACTGGAATTACTACTGCTTGAAGACGTCACGGTAAACCTCCAAATATTATATCGTTGTTTTTGTATTACAATATGGATTTGTCGAATGTATGTTTTATCGCGATACGTGCAGTGGAACGCAGAAGAACCGTTAGGATGAGAAGGTCAAATTTCGATCACCAGGCATTTAATTACGTGACATGAATAATGATAAGTTTATAGTAAAGGTATTTCTGATGATAAAATGTTTAGTGTTTTGATACTGGAATAGATAAAAGTGACGAACTAACGTGGCAGTTGTTACTGGCTCTGGCGTCACCAGAAAGTGAAGGTTCGATCTACTCTAAGAGAAGGATATATTATCTATAGTGACACTAGTCACCGTCAACACAACAGACAAAAACAACAACAAATCACAGTCATTAGTCACAGTTATCATAAACAGAAGTGCTTTTCTGTGTGTGTGTGTTTGTGTGTAATATGTACTTTTTAATTATGACTAAATTCAGCGATGCTCATTTGACCTCGATACAATCGCCCCAATTAATATAAAATATGCGTCACGCGTCAATCGAGCATTCCCCATGAGATCGCATTCCACCGCTAACAGACAGGAAACCCCTTGTCCCTAGTGTGCAGAACTGCTTAGGCCTCTTGCTTCAGTCGAAAAATCGAGGATTCCAGCAACAGATGCGTAATCCTTACGTAATTTATAAATTCTGATCTGATAACAACGTCATCGACGTTGTTAAAAATGTGATATTTATGGAGTGCTCCTTTTTTATGTCCACGCGAACCCATTCGCGGGTATATAATATTATAATTGCTATTATGTATGCCTTCCTTTCACGTTGCAACGGAGCCATTTTATGCTAGGATCTTGTGTCTGGAGAAGATAATAAGGCTAGACAATCATGACATAGGCTATTTTTAACCTCGGAGATAAATCCCATGGGAATTCTTTTTAACCAGGCGGGGGAATCCGCAAGAGATAAGCTATTAGCTATTATTTCATAAACCAGCAAAACTCCATGCTTTCGTTCGTATGACCAGCGGAGTAACATGATGTCTTCAAACAGTAATAATCGTCGCCATCACTTTGTCGCATTGGAAATAATACTGCTTTAAAACGTCATGGGATCCCCCAGACTTCGCATACGCATACTCGCTCAAATCAAACAGATGACAATTCGCATAAAGTACAAATACTTCATGCACACATTTGCGCGTGTACGTGAGTTACATCTGTGTCTACAGTAATGTGCGTGTGCGTGTAAAACACGAAATTTGACAGCTATTTGTACGGAATTTAAAGTATAGATTAAATTAGGCGAGCAAAAACAAAAATAGATTTTCCAATTTACCCACTACTACGTCACCGTGATCCGAAAAGTGTGGAATTAAATGACTATGAACCAAACAATTTGACGAAATAATATTATCTATACAAATATTATAAAGCTGTAGAGTTTGTTTGTTTGAACGCACTAATCTCGGGAACTACTGGTCTGATTTGATAAATTCTTTCGGTGTTAGACAGCCCATTTATCGAGGAAGGCCATAGGTTATATTATATAATCACGCTAAAACCAACAGGAGCGAAGCAATACGGGTAAAATCACGGAGCCCAGCTAATACTAGCTATGCCGCGCGGCTTTACCCGCAGACAAGTTCACGGACTAAAACCATTCAAGGGGGTTATTGGTATCATGGTATGTCTAATAGCCATACTTATTCCAGTATTAGAAAGTTACGGCGCCTACAATGTAGGTCTTTAAGTAGTGGATATAAAAAGTAAGACTCTTAACTTGAAGATAGGTATAGATGCTTGCCGTTAGTGACACAAGCTCCTAAAACACACAATTAAAATTTTTCTTTGAATTACATTTTATGTTTTGGAGAACTGTTTCAGCCATATCATTTAAAGCTCTTGGTTTAATAGACTTGATTAATTTAGCTAAACTGTATAAAGAAAATAAACCCATAGGCCATACAATATTATATTCTCAAGTCATAGAATATCTTTCTTTGTTTTTACATTGAACAATCAATTCTATAGAGCTTCAGGCTATGAATAACATAAAACATATACTAAGAAAAATATACAGTTATGATAAATGATATCATGGTTATTAAAAATTATTTAAGCTAATTTGTTGATGTTTATAAATATAACCACTCACACACACACACACTCACACACACACAAGTACAAGTATTTCACTTAGTTTGGGATCCACTGTCGTACTTTAATTGTAAAACATAAAATGGACAAATAAATTTATTTCATTTCATTTCATTTCATTTCATAAATTGATGACCACATTAATTGCTATCTTTAATTGACAAATAATGGTCATTGACCTGAGTGAACCAATTCAAAAATTAAAAAAATTATCTTTGCATGTCAATTAATCACTATTTAATTTGATGACTAAATGACTGACTTGACTTTAATTCCTCTACAGGGGCCATATTATGATATCTTATTTTCAGACAGTTCATGCCGTGAAAATGTATAAATTAACTATAATAATTAAACATGTCTGGTTATTGCGATCATAATATGAATTTGCCAGACAGTTTAACTCACAGCGTAAACTGTCTGGAAATACGAGGTCATAATATGGCCCATGATCAATTTTTTGTACATAAGCAAAATGCTACCCTCAAAACAGTTTCATCAATTTATGAACATAAATATAAAGCTGAAGAGTTTATAATTTCAGGAACTATTGGAACAGTTTAAAAAAATATTTCTGAGTGTTATAGGCTATACCTAAATGGTGGTTATAAGAATAAATAATAATAGTTTAAAAAAACTAAAAAACACGCTTTTTATAGGAAACCGAACTAAAAAATAGAAAATTTTATCAAATTAGTGTATTGTCATCGGTCCTCAATAAATCTACAAAGTTTGAACGAAATCTGGCCGTTTAAAGTGGGTCAAAATCGCGCCCAAATAAGTCGGTTAAAACAAACATACAGGTGAAGCTAATATAAAGTGTGTAAAAATAGGTAATTGCGAAGCCACGATTCGCGAGCCTAGTTCAAAAATAAAATAATCGGCACATAGCTTTCGTGCAAAACTCGATCCATGTGCAAACACACCCCATCACTTTCATCCAGCGTTCTTTTTACGTGACGTGAACTATAATTATAACGTGAAATATAAAAAAAAACATTAAAAATAAATTGAGTATGAGATGGTACAAAGGTTTTATATATTTTAAATTTATTCTTTGCTTTAATTACACCGCATATTTGAGGAAAGTTCATTTACAAACTAAATAGAGCTTGTCATTGTATTGCACAACAAGGATATCATTTCGAACATCTGCTTTGAATGTAAAACTTTGCTTTTTGTACTTAATAAGCAATAAAAATGTATGTAGGGATGTAATCTTGTAGTAAGTGAAAGATGAAAAATATACAATTAACAAACCAAGATTTATGATGATATAAACAAATGTAGGTTTTTTATTTAACCAATTTTGTGATAAGATTGAATTAAATATGAATAACAAACCAAGATGTTGTAATAATCGTGAAGTTAAGGAAATCAAAGTGATTTTTGTTAGAAAAACGGTCATGAAAAAAACGTATTTGTTGTCATTGCGTTATATATTACAAGGAGAATATAATTTAACCTGTGACGTGAAAACCATAAAAGGAAAGTGCTAAGTATAATTTTGATTGCCTCAAACCAATATTACCCAATCGCTTCATAGGAGTGATAAAAAACCCAAGATAACACCCGTATTTACATAGCAAATAAATTACTTGCACTGCCGGTATCAAGTTATATGTCCTTGAAAATGACAAAGCTGCGTTTATGAGCATTTTTTTCTTAATACTATCACAGGAATTTAGAGGAATAGCTTTCTACTTACGGGATTGTAAATCGGCGGAACGGCCATATTTAATGTTATTTCTCCGTCAGATCTCCGAACAAATCAACAAAACAACGACTGTACAACTGTATTAAGTATTTTCCTTACACGTTAGTTTTATATAATAGCGTTAATAAATTAAATATTCCAATTGAAACAGAAACTATTGTTGGCTATTGCAAAGATGCGTCATACGTCATATGACGGCGCCTAAAAAACAATACGTCAAAGTTCAAACAAAGGGTTGCTAGTTATAAAAAATATATAGAATATCTTCTCTTTTTACTGCTCTGTGGTTGCATATTTCAATTTCTTTTCAATATAGGATAGGTCTTCAATTACTGAGAAATTTTCATGATAAAGATTTTCATGGTATTTATATTATGGAGCTCTGTTGTTCACATAATATTATTTTAAACAACTCACAATTTTCTATAATCCAATATTTATGTTATTTCACAGATTTGTTTTTACTGTTCTGTGATTATACATCATTTCAAATTGAGGTCTAACAATTAACAGCTATACAATACAATTTATTATGTCGCTTTTGTAATTTCTCTATATATTCCAATTTATAAAATTTGCGGGATTTCCTGTGGGAATTTCTCAGTTCTACTAAAAAGATTTTTTGTACTGGTAATAAAAGTGCGGAAATATTATTTTATTTTTAAAGTTAAACAGGGGCCTTAGACAAACGTACGTAACGCCATGGAATAGAAACTGCTAACGCTAATTATTGACATAAGCTCATGACATTTTGGTAATGGTTCGATCACACTACCAACGACGCAGACGACCACGACCAAAGTTCCAATCTTGCCGAAATTTGTTCAAAATCAATATTAAAATCTCCCGTCATTCTGGTACTCAGGAATAAAAAAATTCGAGGTCAATTAATAAAAAGAAATAAGGTTTTTTGCGAATTTCGCCGAGACGGTAAGTTTATCATACAATCACCTGAACCAAAATTGTATATAATCTAATTATCTATAAAAAAGGTTAAATACATTTTTTTTCTAGGAGCCACCGTTTCTATGAAAAACCTGTTTGTTTATCCATTGATCTCAAATTTTTTTTTTCCAAACACCAATACGACAGGAAATTCTTAAATTTCATTTTTAATTGTGTTTTGCACAATTTTATTTAATTGCGACTGGATGAAAATTTTGTTCGTGGTCGTCGTTGTCGTTGGTAGGGTGACCGAATCCTTATGCAAAACATCATACGCTTATGTCAATTTCTATCGATAGCGTATTCTATTCCTTGGCGTTTTGCCGTTTGGCTAAGGCCCCAGGTAACCATCTTATTTTTACCAAGTCTGACTGATCGTCTATCAATGAATATTTAATAATGATTGATCAGGAATAAAACATTATTCAATTGTAATTTAATTTAACGCATCAAGCAATAGTTTCAAATTGCTCTATTGCTTGTAACTGTGCTTGTGCCTTGTGAAAATGACAATCGAGGGGAACAAGGACGAAGCTGAGAGATGCATAGAAATTGCGCAAAGTGCTTTTACATCAGGAAATTATGAAAAGGCCGAGCGTTTTTTGCTTAAGGCCGAACGATTATATCCTACAGCGCGTGCTAAGGATCTATTGACGGTGGTAAGAGCTGCTATTCCCACAGGAGGGACTCCGTCGAGTAAACGGACTCCGCCTAGCAGTCCTGACGCAGATGTAAGACGTCGTAAAACCCCTGCTCACCAGCCAGCCCAGAGAGAATATACCGCGGAGCAGTTGGACGCTGTACGTCGAATTAATACAAAATGCAAGGATTATTACGAAATACTTGGTATGTATGCAAAAATGGTGAAGGTCGAACATGAATAATTTGCAGCTAATTGAATTAAATTATAATAATGCGTACGTGAGAAAGTGTTTGAGCTATTTTGGTTCGATTTCGCATTTTTATTAATGACAGTAATTAATTTGCCATTATTTTACACAATTAGCATTTCCAAATAACTGTATTGTTCATTAAAATAATGTTGGGTCGGAGTGTAGCCTTGGGGGCGCTAGGGATCTGGACTTAGACGAAATTTTGAAATTTTTTTTTTGTCAGTATAATAACATCTATTTTTTATGGTTTTATCGGCAAGAATAAGCTAAAATAAACCCTTTTTATTCTTTGTATTTTTTCTCTAAGATTATTAGTTTTCGAGATAATCGAGTTATAATCGAGTTGTTCAATACTATGAACTTGCTTCTATGATAGAATCTACATTATTTTAAAGAGAAATTATTTGTATTTTGTTTGTAACAAATAAACTGAAATAAATATTACGACAAAAAAAAGAATTAACCATTAGCAAGCTACCTACATCTGCATAGCATGCGTGCGTGCATACCGGCATGAAGGCATGCGGCTAGTTAATAGTTATAATAAAATAAATCTTTATTTGCCAAAAACATTAACTTACAGAAATACGTACGCTGACTCCTAAACTGGAGGAACTCTGTGTCTTAGGAGCCAGCGTTCCACCTTATAAATACAACTAAGTACATTTTTTTAAAGTAAAACAAAAATTTATTACAAAAAGCTTAAATTAAGAAAAAAAAATGTATATATAATATGTATGTGTGAGAGTGCGTGTGTGTGTGTGTGTATATATAGTTAAACTTTACTTAGTGAATATGTTATATTCATAAACATGTCTTAATTTAAATATAAAAGATAACACAGATAAAGAACATTGATATTTACTTTTAAAAGTCATCATTGATATAACATGTTCTTTTTTATAAATAAGTAGGAATCTGTAGTCTGTCATATCTCACTATGGCAATGTCCAAGAAGCTTATATCTAATACACTGGAAATTGCACTATGAACGTTGACTTGTCACGGGAGGGTATGACCTTGAATGACGCCTGGTTGTTCCTTCATCAAAGATTGTCTGTGCCAAATTTCATCAAAATCGGTCCAGTGGTTTATGTGTGAAAACCATACATACATACATACATAATAACAAACCTTTCTTCTTTATAATATTAGTATAGATAGATGTATAATGCACATATGCAAATAAGGAATGTTTTTATTTAGTTTTAATTTTTTTTTTTTAATTCTATAATCTAGCTTATTTTTTTCATTGCAGGTGTGACAAAGGAAGCAACAGATTCTGACATTAAGAAAGCATACAAAAAATTGGCCTTGCAACTACATCCTGATAAAAATCATGCCCCTGGCGCAGCGGAAGCCTTTAAGGTAATTTTGAACCTAATAAACACTGATTTCTGTGAATAATCATAATTGTCAGGTTGATTTTATTTGATTGTTTTTTTTTTCAAATTTTTTTGAATGTAAATTTCTAAGAAACAGTGCGACCAATTGTCATGAAATTTTGTGTGCATATTGGGTAGGTCTGATAATGATTTATATGCTGTGATTGTTTGTTAATTTAGTAGAATATAATAAGTCCTAATTAATAATGCATCAATGTAAATAGACATTGATAAGATGGAATAATCATCTGTGCACACTTACACCCTGTACATGCATATTGCATAACTAGCTGTGCCCCGCGGTTTTACCTGCAGTGCTCTGCTCCTGTTTGTTTCAGCGTGATGATAGCCTTCCTTGATAAATGGGCTATCTAATACCGATTTTTTCAAATCAGACCAGTGAAAGAAAGAAAGAAAGAAAATACGTTTATTTGGCAATCAGTAAGACACAATCATCACAAAACATTAATAAAAGCAAAACAAAAACATACAAAAAAGAAATGGAAACAATAAAAAAAAAATAGAACAATGTAATATGAAAGTGCCCCGGTATCGCCAAAAAGGATCAAGTTCAGCATGTGCCAGGCATATTATGCCTGGCGCTGGTTTTCAACAAGATCCCTTTAAGATCCGACTCACGGATGTGAGACGACGCAATGATAATAATGATTAAAATAGTGTTTAAAATAAGTAGGCAATGCATTTTGAGTGTATGAAAATTATATATATAAATATAAATATCACTAATAATTATAAAATAATATAATATAATAATACAATAAAACAGTTAGGTATACATATATATATGTGGGGATGGTGTAAATAAAAAGCCAAAATCGCCCAATCGATTTATTTCCCAGACACCGGTTACATATCAAAATTACATTTCAACAATCCTTCATTACAATTACATCGTACCAAAAAAACACACAGTCCAATCATAGACAACCAAAAATCTACAGTCTACAGATAACATATTCACAGATTAAATAATAGAAAAGCACAGACTAAAAATAAAACTAGTAATCATGAAATACATCTTAATATTTTATCCTATTCCCACACGGTCATCCTGCAGAATCATCTGTCCCAGATGAGTCAACAGTCGTAGATGATCAATATGGTAAGTAGACAATGGTAAATCACCTTTATCTATTACATGTAGAAATCCTTTTTTTAAATCAAGCGAGGTAAACATTTTTGCATAAGTTAATCTGTCTAATTGATCTTCAATGAGTGGTAGTGGATATCTTTCTTTAATAATCTTCTTATTCAATTTCCTGTAATCAACACACAATCTATAGTTTCCATTCTTCTTTTTTGCAAGCACAATTAGACTAGCATAATCAGACTTACTTGTTTTTATTATTCCTTCATCAAGCCATTCTTTAATCTGTTTGTCAACAATGTTAAGCTCCAAAGGTGACAATCGTCGTGGATTCTGATAAACTGGTACATCATCGGTTAATAATATTTTAAGTTTTACATTTGATTCTTTAGTACATCTTTTGGGGTTATATTCTTTTATAATATTCTGTATTTTATTCTTATATTCTTTGTTTTCAATATTTGTGATATCTTCATTTTCATTCTCTAGCATTGTAAGGTGTAATATTCTTGTTGCAGTGATAGTTCCAGATTTAAAATTGATTTCTACTTCTTTCAGTACAGGATTTCCTAATATGATGTTGACAGGGATAGCGCCATCATCAACAACATAAAATAAAGTTTCAAAATAACAATCATCAATTTCAATTTTTGCTGTGAAAGATCCTTTTGTATAAATTTCCTTTTCAGCTATTCCAGTTAAAGTTTCTGTGGTTCCTGAACTATAAGATAACAATTTTTCACCTTGAATCTTCCTAAAATAAGACATAATTATTAAATTAGCATCGCTTCCGGTATCAATCAGGGCTTCTACATCAATATTGTTTATTTTCAGCTTCTTAAAAGGTCTCACATCAATATTATTTTTAGTTGACATAATTTCTAAACTCTTCTTAATACTTTTAGAACATTCAGTTGATTTATGGCCAAAAAAGTTGCATTTAAAGCCTTTAGTACAATTAGGCGACTCATGATCTAAATCTCCACAATTGAAACATCTCTTTCCTCGTAGTGTTTTTTGAATTTTCATGCCAATGGACTTTGATACTGAATTACTTTGAATCTTATTAGGTGAATATGATTTTTTCTTAATCTATACATATAATAAAATCGTAGGAAAGTCAAAACTGTACATTGAATATTTTTTTAAAAGAATACTTGGGCCGTGATCTATAATCGATATAGAAGCCAAAAACATAGTTTTTAGAATTTTTGTCTGTTTGTCTGTTTGTCTGTTTGTCTGTTTGTCTGTTTGTCTGTATGTTTGTCCGAGCTAATCTCGAAAAGTACTGCATAGATTTACTTCAAATTTTGCATGAATATTACTAACAGGACGGGTGAGGCTATAGGCTACATATTATTAAGCTATCACCTACGGGGGAGGAGCTGTGAACCTTTATTTTTCTTACGTATTCCGTGTATTACGACAGCGTACAATCTAAAGACTCATGTTTAAATGTTGTTTTTGAGTAAGCCACGCTATTATCTAGCTTTTCACTATAAAAACTACGTCATTTACGTAATTTTGGCAGAGAAACAGTTAAATGAATCTTAGCAGTATTACGACAAATTTGAAACAGCGCCATCTATGAAGTGTTATAAAAATCAAACACACGTTAACTATTGGAAATTAATAATCAAATGACGCATATATAAATGTTGTTTGACAATATCCAGATTGACACTATAAACATTATGTATGCCATTTAAGTAACTTGGGAAGAGAAACATAGTTTTAAAAAGAAAGTTGTATAATGTTAATTTTGTAACAGCGCCATCTATGAGATTTCGTAAAAATCAAACCAATTTACATGTTAACACTACTGAACACAATGTTAAAAATTAATAATTTAAATATAATTATGTTATTTATTTATTTAACTCTTTAACCCATATCTTCCGTTCCCTATAAGATATATTTCGTGTAAATAATAAATATACTACATTTTTTTTAAAGTGAGGGTAGATGTTTATTATTTTAAGTAAAACTAGACACCATTAGCTACAGTTAATCTAATGATTGTGTTCATTAGTTACAATTTTAAAAATCTTCGTGTTTTATAAATTTACTAGCTTACCGCCCGCGGCTTCGTCCGCTTTGTCTAAAACCTAATAAATTATATATAAAACCTTCCTTTTGAATCAGTCTATCTATTAAAAAAACCGCATTAAAATTTGTTGCGAAGTTTTAAAGATTTAAGCATACAAAGGGACATAGGGACATAGGGACATAGAAAGCGACTTTTTTTATACTATGTAGTGATATTTATAAAGCAATTTAACTTATAAATATCACTACATAGTATAAAAAACTCGCCCGTCTTACTGCAGACAGATTTCGTCATAGTCTTAATGACTTGAGGTAAACAATCTACGAATTTGGTGGTGTGGTCTGACAAATAAAAAAGTGGGTTTGCTTATAACCTCACAATTGATTACAGATCATCTTCTGTATATGCGATATTAACGTAGTATGTTCTTTTAAGTAATTCTTTAAGTGTAGTAAGGAGTCGGCTTTCGTTTGAAGATACACCGGAACCTTTGAAATCACTACTTTTAGAGGAACATACTGTGCAATGTAAACTGTTATTAGACGCTCTTATAATAGTAGTGCGTTTCAAATGATCCTTTGGTGCTCAATAATTATCAGAAGGTCCGTTCATGCTTACTTTTAAGATACAAGGTCAAGTTTACCATTTGATAGGATCCCTTTTGCCTGAAGGCTGAAGTTTATTTAAATATATTTTGTATTCGACTACAACGAATAGTGGAATACAAGAAATCAATATTTCTCAAATTTTAAACTGAACTCATTTCACAATTTTAGAACAGGTTAATTCGTATGTATGCAGTTTTAAATCGACATTAGAAGCTTTTCCTCAAGATGGTGATATCGGCACTCAGGAACTCCCTGGACGTGTTATAACGCCCAGGCCACAGTATTACCACAAACATGCTTAGTTGTCGCGAAAGATAGTCATAGAAATCGTGTTTTTAATAAAGTTACTAGAATTTAAATCACATTCATTCATGTTTTCTTCAGATTTTAAGATTTTCTTATCAGAGTGTTCAATTTTAATGTACATAGTTAAATTTTATAAGAGACAATAATTAAGAACATTTTAAAATAAAGTGTCACGTATTTTTTTTAAACGACGAATGACGAAAAACGACCTAATCGCGGACGAAGTCGCGGGCAACAGCTAGTTTCTGAATAAATGTCTAATTTCTTTCTGAATTCTTTAATGTTACAAGCGCCACATAAAATATTTTTGTTGGACTCACTGTCTTTAATACCGTCGATGACATATTCCATCAGGGCTTCATCTTCAACATTCCCAAGTACTGCAAGTTCCTTCATATGTAAAAAATATTGCTGATGAGTCTCATTCAGCTTCATCCGGCGTGTTGAAAGTCTCTTGTGAACAGTTGCACTGTTCAACTTTTTACCAAATTCCTCACGGAGCTCAGACTTAAGTGTATCCCACGTGGTGGTCCCACTTAGTGAACGTTAAAATAGCTTGGCGGTTCCCGCGAGAAGCCGCTTCGAAAATATGAGTTTTTCTATTTCGCCCCATTGCATTAAAGAGGAAACATCTTCAAAATCTTTTACGAATGTTTCGATGCCATAAGCATCATCACCCGAAAATGGCGTCATTGATTTCTCTAAGTCATTGAAGGAAATACGCGGCGATGGTTCACCACAATCATCATCATCTTTTACTCGTTTCGGCGGCATGTTGAATAATGTAAATAAAAAGTTTTATAGTCTTCAAGTCGTAATCGTATAATCATAAGCTTCTTTAAATCTTAGTCTTCGTTCGTAATTCGTAAATTCTTAATCAGGTTAAATCACCGGCATCATAGTCTTCGTCTGTTTTTTCTTTATTCCACCATCCCGTATCCCGGACGAGCCCCCAAATTATGTGGGGATGGTGTAAATAAAAAGCCAAAATCGCCCAATCGATTTATTTCCCAGACACCGGTTACATATCAAAATTACATTTCAACAATCCTCCATTACAATTACATCGTACCAAAAAAACACACAGTCCAATCATAGACAACCAAAAATCTACAGTCTACAGATAACATATCCACAGATTAAATAATAGAAAAGCAAAGACTAAAAATAAAACTAGTAATCATGAAATACATCTTAATATTTTATCCTATTCCCACATAAGTATATGTATATACATTACATTATACATCATATTAAATTACACGCAGGCCTAAAATAAACAAAATTGACCCATGCTACAAACACATCAAATATTATAATAATAAAATTCAGTGAAAGAACAGAACACGAAAACAGAAAAAGAAACTAGACACTAGCTTATCCTACGCTGCCCATCGATTAAGTAGTTTCTAAGGTGTTTCTTCCATATTTTTGTCGTTCGTTGCAAGTCGTTCCATATTTTTGATGCTGTATAGCGGAAGCTGCCTCTAAAAGTAGTCGATTTATGCTGAGGAATAATAAGTGGCTGAGCGCAACTTCTGCATGCAACATCCCGATTATTGGTTGTCCAGTTTAACTTTTCATAAAGGTAAATGGGCGTACGGGTCTTGATAATCCCAAACATAAGAGAAGCCAGATGCAATTGGCGCCTTGCCTTTAGCTTGAGAATTCCATGCTTATTTAAGAATGGCGTGACGTGACTACGTGGTGGAATTGTGTAACAGTGGTTCCTGAGATTAGCGATTTATAATATTAGTACATAATAATTATCATCCAGGCGATCGGCAACGCAGCCGCCGTTCTCACGGACGCGGAAAAGCGAAAGCAATACGATCTCCGCGGTGAAGAGCCAGCTCACACCCCGCACACGCACCACCAGTACTACGCGCGCGGGTTCGAGTCGGACCTCACCGCTGAAGAGCTGTTCAACATGTTCTTTGGGGCCACCGGTAAGTGTACAGGGTGATAAGTGCAACTACAGCATGAGTGCCCTTACGCACTAGCGGGTAACCGCGGGGGCGGCTAACCGCGCGGTTAGCCGCTTTCCCAATTTAATATGCAACCGCTTATGATTAGTGCGTACAATCATAAGCGGTTGCATATTAAAATGGGAACGCCCCCACGGTTAACCGATAGTGCGTAAGGGCACTGACTGGTGAAACTACAATTTTTCCCCAGATTATAATTTTACGGTGACAGATACAAGATATAATAAAATCATAACTATTCAACAGCACTTCTTAAAGAAGTCTAAGGATCGTTTTCACCAAATAACATTACAAAACGCGTTCAGTAAAAATCAGTTTTATGTAAACAAATTCACATGTCTGTAAACTTGATTAAACTATAACCAATATCAAAGTTAAAACCAGGTTCACGTTGTTCTCGTTTTTCATCTATTTACTTGTTGACAAAATGTTATCCTTCAATCTGTTTAAATGTTTCATCTCTTCGATTTATTTCATTCTAAAAATCATCTGTTAATTCATCCCTGTTTAAATAGTTATAACTATATTTGATATTTCTCCGTGCTTATTAATTACTAGCTTTGCGCCCTTGGCTTCACCCGCGTTTTCAAAGAAAAACCCGCATAGTTTTCGTTCCCGTGAGATTTCTGGGATAAAACCTATCCTATGTCCCGGGGTAAAAAGTAGCCTATGTCCTTTCTCGGGTATCAAAATATCTCTATACCAAATTTTATGCAAATTGGTTCAGTATAGTTAAGGCGTGATTGAGTAACAGACAGACAGACAGAGTTACTTTCGCTTTTATAATATTAGTATGGATTTTCTGTTTCTGTCAATAATTAAATAATCGTACAATTTGGCTCATATTTTAATAATAATGAGTATATTTCTACGTGCTGACCTAGGCTTAACAATTCGTTCCTTTTTCTATAAATAATTATAAAATTTCCAGCGTTCTCCGGAGGCGGTCCAACAGTATACACCCGCAGACGCGCCCGTGAACCGGAACAACGCGACAACCACGCTGGCCTGGTCCAACTGCTGCCGGTCCTCGTGCTGGTGCTGCTCTCCATGATGTCAGGGTTCTTCATCAGTGAGCCGGTGTACAGCCTCAGCCCGAACGCCAAGTACCCGGTGCCGAGGGAGACCGTTAACTTGAAGGTGAGTGAGGGAGGGTAGATAAAAAAAAATGTGTGCGTGTACTAGTGTACACACGTAAGCTAAGTGAAACTTCTTTATGACCTTATTTTTCAAAAAATTATATACTATATGCAACTTTACAGAAATACGTCGAATCACGCGTGGTAGGGATAAGAAAAAGATGGCGCGTAACGGAAAAATGTCACGCGTAACGAAAAAATGTTACACTAAATTTTTTTCCAACCCCGATAAAGAAGTTTCACTTCAAAAATTGAGTGTGGAGGAAGGAAGGTGGAATTCCTCCATCGGGAAAGGGGAGGGTCTTCGAACAGTCTACTTGACTGGCCGGCCGGTAAGGCCCCGATGAATGATGTCGGAAACTAAAGTCCGGACGCGAACTAGGAAGAAATTCGTACATTAACCTGTTATTACCTGTCACTGTCACTCCCGCGTAAATATAATGTGTCTTGCTCGCACAGATGCAATGACCGCCGTCCTCAGGGATTGTAAACCTTTAACCTGAGAGCATAAGGTTTGTTCTTGATTGCAAGTGGTTTTTTTATTGACCTTGAGTCACGACAAAATGTATCGTATAATATATTGTGGTTATTGAAAAAATTAAAATGTAACTAATAAGTATTGTAAATGAATAAAGGACATTTATTTAATAAGTTAGTAAAAAACATTTTCTCCTCCAAACATTTCATGTAAACTGCCCTTCATTCAAAAATGTTTGTGACCACTGTCAGTAGGTAAAGAGGTCAATGTACGAAATTCTTCCTGCTCCGCGACCGGACTAGTATATATGTGTTCTGTAGCGAAAACCTTGCGCGATTCAGAGCGAGGGCTCGCTACATTGAGGGTACATGGTTAAATTGGCGATAATTTAGGGGACATTTTGGGAGGAAAACCGATACCTTGAAGGTAATTTTAACGAAAAATCATTTTTGAAGTCAGACTTCTTTAGGCGCGTTGAGAGTAAAATTTAAGGTTGCGTCAAGGCAATACGGTCACATCATGGAGTAAGGCGATGATTTTGGTATTTTCAATCTTGTCAAGGAAATTTCACTTTTGACACGTGTGCTCAGCACACACACTCTTTTTTTAATAGTAGATAAAAGTTTTGGTAAAATTGAGGGTAGATGGAAGATTTGGTGAAATTATTATTATTTATTTAACACTTTATTGTGCAAAAAAACAGGTACATAAAATAACAATTTTTTTTTTTTTTTATTTATTTATTATTATTAAACATACATACATACAATAATTACAATTACAATTTATTACAATAGGTATACAATTAATATACATGTAAAAGTATATAAATAAAAAGGCTACCAAAACAATTATTTATACAAGCCAATGTTTCCCTAGCTAGGTTACTGGGCAACCTGTGTTTAGGAGAAACAGCTTGCCTCTAATATAAATACACAAAAAGCCTCTTAGCAAGTACTTCATTATTATAAATTAAAATTGGTTACAATAGGGAGTAAGAGAAAAAAAAAAATGTGTAAAATTTAAGGTGTATAAGAGAATGCGGGTGTGGCGAATGAAACTGTATCTTATGAATGTATATATATTTGTGTGTGTGTGTATGTGTATGTGTGTGCGTGTGTCTGTGTAAGTGTGTGTGTGTGTGTGTGTGTGTCTGAAATATTATATTATAGATATCTAAGCAAGATCAGTCACGTTTACACTTAAGCCAGTATCTCAAGAAGTTGTTCTGTCTCGTCATAAGTTTTTCCTAATAGAAAGAAGCGTACGGTTAATTTACATTTAGAATACGGTAAGGCATAGATGCTAAGACTATCATTAATTTTGTTATACAAATAGGGTCCGAGGAAGTAAAAGAACCTCTTGGTGAACATGCTATTAGGCTGAGGAACAGTGCAGATTTTGTTCTTTCGTCGAAACGAGGTTGTAACTAGAGGTGTTAATCGGTGTTGTAAAATAATAGTCTGTAAAATAAAATGTTGTCTAACGGTGAGAACTTTCCAATCTTTGTACAGGTCGGTTGTACAATACTGCATAGGTTTAAACGTGGAGACTTTCATAACTGCTCTTTGAGCCACCTCGAGGGGCTTCAGTATGGTTTTTGCGGCACCTCCCCAACATACAATACAGTATGTGACAATAGATTCGCACAAGGCATAGTAGACGGTACGTAGAACGGCAGTGTTCGTGACGTGTCTCAAATTTTTAAAAATATAAATAAGTTTTCTGACCCTAGTTGTTAGGAGACCAATATGAGTTTTATAATTTAGAAGTTTATCCAGAGTTATGCCCAAGTATCTAATATTATCTACAGAATTAATGGTTGGACAGTGACACAGAGCTGTTGTTGGCGTGTGACAGGAGTGAGCTTTTACTGAAATTGGTGTTTGAGGTTGTGACTTTGAAGAAAGAGAAAAGGTTATTAGTTTTGTTTTAGAAGTATTCAATGTCAGGGTGTTAGTAATAAGCCACTCATGTATATAGTTAAAGCCATTTTGTGCGATGTTTTGAACTTCAGACCACGAATTTGCGAAGAATGTTACAGCAGTGTCATCTGCAAAGGATACTATCTTAGCGTTAGGTATATAGGCGTTACAAAGATCGTTAATGAAGACAAGAAATAAGGTGGGTCCAAGTATACTCCCTTGAGGTACACCAAAGTGAATAGGAAGCTCCTTACTTGTGTAAGCTCCTATTTTAACCATTTGCGTTCGAGTCGCAAGGTAGCTCCTAAAGTAGTCCAGTTGCGAGCCTCGGATACCTATTATTTCGAGTTTATTTAGAAGCGTGGAAGTTCGAATGGTATCGAAGGCTTTGGCGAGGTCGAGGAATATTGTAAGAACCTTGTTTTGTGAGTTCAACTTATTGACAATAAAAGTTGTTAGTTCCTGAACTGCATCGGTGGTGCTTTTATTTCTCCTAAAACCAAATTGTTGACATGAGATAAGTTTGAAATTTTCTAAGTAGTTTATTAGTCTATTATTTACCAAGCGCTCAAGAACCTTCGACAACGCAGTGAGGACTGCTATGGGGCGATAGTTACCAGGAGAAGCTTTTTCTCCTCCTTTGTATATCGGGTGTACGATAGCTTTTTGAAAAGAGCTGGGAAAAGTAGAAGTTTGGAAGCTCAGGTTGAAAATATAGGTTAGGACAGGGGCCAAAGTTTTCGAATATCGTTTAAGAACGGAAGGGGGAATACCATCCCATCCGGATGCTGCATCTGTTCTAAGAGAATGTATAATAGTCGTAATTTCGTTGGGATCGGTTTCAAGTAGAACAAAAGAGGCTACCGGACTCTTACACTGCGGCAGAGTTCGCCCCGTTGAAGAGTGGCTGTTGATTAAATTTTTAGCAAGGCTCTCACCTATTCCTACAAAGAAACTATTAAGGTCGTTACAAGACTGAGACGGTGAGTTTGACAGAGACAGTAAATCACTTGTTCGGTGTTCTGATTTTGTAGTGTAAGTAATTCTTTTTATAGTATTCCAAAGAATTTTTAAATTATTTCCAGCTTTGTTAAGTTCCTTAGTATCGAATTGTCTTTTTACTCTTTTTAATATATTATTACAAAAATTTCTGTATCGTTTGTAGCTGATCATTAGGGTTTCGTTGTTGGGTGATTTTTTAAATTTTTTGTGAAGTGCATCCCTGTGTTTTATACACCTAAGTAGTCCTGGAGTGATCCAGGGTTTTAGGATTTTTTTCTTAGCAGATAATTTTTTGACAATCGTGCTTTCAGTAATAGCGTTTTGGATGAGTGACACGAGAGCATCAGTAGCAATATTAACATTCGAGATAGAGTATATAGGTGCTAGATCTATTTGTTCAATTATTTTGTCTAATTTATTAAAATCAATTTTAGATATAGTCGAGGTTTCATTGTTTTTTATTTTTTTAAGATAGACGCAAAGCAGGGTAGAGTAGTGATCAGTGACTGTCAGGTTTAAGAGAAGCGAAAGTGATGGAGATTTAGTTCTTAAAATTATGTGATCTAGGCAGTTGGGGCCTCTTGTAGGTAATGTGTGAGCGGGAAGAAAGCCATGACATGCGAGGGTATTAAGGTAGTCGTGACAACGAGGATCCGTTGTTTGTGGTTTAATGTCTAAGTTGATATCGCCAGTTAAAATAACAGATTTAAATCTGGAGAAGGTAGGTAGTATTTCGTTCAGAGTAGAGACGAATAAATCAGTGTTTACAATAGATGGTGATCTATATATACATAATATGGCAATGTCACAACCAATTTCAACCACTAAGCCTGTGGCAGAGTTTTTAAAATCTAATTCTTTATATTTTGTATTTAATTCGCTTCTAATATACACCACAACACCATCGCTCTGATTTAGATGTTTTGTAGTAGAGTACATGTAGTAATTATCTAAACAGGGGATATTACTATTACTTAGACACGAGAGCCAACACTCCGTTAGAACAATAATATCGCAGTTAAAAGCAATTCTGTCCAAAGTTGTTTGGAAAGAAGGAAAATTGGTAGCAATGGATCTTATGTTTTGTGAGAGGATTTTAATATAGTTTTGAGGTTGCTTAATATAATTTTTAGCTTCCTCAGCGCTACAAGAATATGATTCCGATACAGATAATTGATCTAGGTTATCTATCTAACGACCATTTTATTAATATACGTTTTAGAGTGACTTTATTTCTATAATGCTGGAAACATATTTTATGCAAATACTCTTTGGGAATGATGAATACGAATGGTGTGAAGGTGAGTTGCATTTTTGGTTTGTTGGGTGTGTTGTAAATAGGTGTGTGAATGTTTACAAATAAATAATAGTAATCTAGGACATACGACATTTGAATGTTACACAATACGACTAAAAGAAATAATTTATATAAAACTAGTCATAGTTTGTTTTGCAATGATAGGTTTTCTAGTTGTTGATTACATTTTATAACAATATGTTGACTATTCGTGTTCTTCTTTAACATAACGCGACCATTTGATGTCCAACAAAAGGCGTAATTGTTCGCCTTGGCGAAGCTGCGTGTTAAATAGAATAGTTTTTTAGAAGAAGCTGTCAGTTGTTCAGCAATATATACTGGCGTAGGAGGGGCGTCAAGGCCCATGAGAGTTGAGCTTATTTTGTTAGTTGGATTATTTTTATTATATTGTTTAGCAGACTGTAAGAAGCTGTTTTTTATAATGGTATTCGAAAACTCAATGCTGATGCTCGACGTCTTACTATCTTTTTTGGACGGCAACCTAGTAATGTCTCGGATGTCAGAGAGAGAAACTTCCGTATCTAGTTGTTTTGCTAAATGCCGTATGGTTGTGTAGATAGAACTTTTATTTTCTTGCGGTATTTTTGGTACATTACGCAGTTCAACACAGGTTTTAATGCTGTGGCGCTCCAGAGCCTCTATTTTTTCTTCAAGTGAGGATATTTTTTTCTCCATGTCAATGCGAAGAACTTCAAGACCCGATATTTTTGATTCAAGCTCAGTGAGTTGATCTGAGATGTATGTGACAGATTTTTCAATCTCAGTGTTAGTTTCTTCAATTTTTGCGTATTGTGTTTTTATGTCCGTTATAAGAGTTTCCAGTTTATCCAATCTAGTATTCTGGGAGTTTATTAATTCTCTGATCATACTATTCAAATCAATTCTAAGTTCGTTCATTTGGTCATTATGATGGTCGTTGTGCCGGCGACGCTTTGCGCGCTGAGTAATGTTTGTTGCAGAAGGTTCCGAAGAGTGGCCGTCTTCAGTAATCAGTCTGCAAGAATCAGATTCAGTGCGTGATGACTGTTGGTTAGGAGAATTTTTTGGAGGGGTCTTATACATGGTTCAATCTTGGTTCAATAGATATTGCCTCGATAGGAAAAAAAAAAAAAAAAAAAAAAAAAAAAAAAAAAAATTACAATAAACAAAAGCACAAAGGGCGGCCTTATCACTATGCAGTCATGTCTGCCAGGCAACCACGGGGAGAAGGCAAAGAAGCGAGATAATAAATTGAGAATCGGAAGAAAAAAATAATTATTAGATTATCATATAATACATGTAATTCAAAATCTGTCCAGCGGTTTATGCTATAGGGCGCTCCAAAGAAACATACATACATATATCGAAAACACTCCTTCTTTCGTAGTTGGGAAAAAAGAGAGAATTTATAATATTTAATAAGGATTTGTATTAAAATTATTTTTTTATCGATTTTCCAGGTTCCGTACTACGTCAAAGAGAATTTCCACACCGACTACCAGGGCTCGCTGAGACGTCTCGAAATGGCCATCGAAGAGGAGTATATAGGTAGGACTTTTTATTATTATTAATGTAATTTTTTATTTTTTTATTCATTTACTGGTAATATTTTGATATAATATAATAACTACGATATATAACTAGCGAAGCGCCCGCGGCTTCGCCCGCTTTGTCTAAAACCTAATAAGTTATATATACTAAAATCTTCCTTGAGAATCACTATCTATTATCTAAATGGTCAAATGTAATTGGTGGTAACTTTTCTAGTCTTCTAGCAACAAAAACTGGTAATTAGTCCGGTTCGGTGGACTTGAATAAGCCAATAATTTCGTGTAATGTTCGGTTTTCTTTCCCTTGTCCTTTCCGTAGGAGTTTTTTCTTGTCAATTTTTACCGATTCAAAAAGTAACGCCTTTGACTTTTCAATTTCTTCCGTTTGAAAGGCTGATACACAACGAGGCTTTCTTCATCAATAACCGATATTTTATTTTGCACATACGCGAGTAATTCATCGATGATAATATTACAACTAATACATTTTAATGTATTCGCCATTATTGCAAATTAAACGTTAATGCGCACAGACACGTCTCACCGCCCCGCGCGCGTGCGCTGAAGTTTGTTGCAGTATTTCTTTTAATAAAGTGAGTACTCTATTGAGTACTCACTTTATTAAAAGAAATACGAAATAGTTTCGATAACAAGTGATAACTGCGTTAAAACAACCGACTTCAAACTTGCACTTGCAAAATTTACAAATACCTACAGACAAAAATGCTCATAAAATAAAAACTACTGGGCCTATCCGAATAAAATTTTTATGGGACCAATTCGACACCATCTCGCATCGAACAAAAAAAGAATCACGTAAATCGGTTCAGAAACCTCGGAGTAATCGGTGTACATACATAAAAAAAAACATACCGGCCGAATTGATAACCTCCTCCTTTTTTTGAAGTCGGTTAAAAATGCAAAGATGTCAGATTGATTCATAAATTTTACTTCATAGCGATTGCTGGTCATTTTAATCACAGACACCCAATCTTGGGGAACTGAGATGGTGCTGTTTCTTTTTTTAATAAACCTTTCAATGGCTGCATGATCTGTGTCACATTCTAGATGAGTATGCCCCGGTACAAGAAACTTAGGGGTCAACTTTGATTTTTGTGGGATACCTATCCCACAAAAGTACCTGTAAAATACTTGTTACTATTTATGGGGACTAAAATAGAAAATAAAACAGGTTTTTTTAATGTATTTATGTTTAATTATAATTACTTTGGGTAAAAGTGGGATAGATGTCCCACTTTCTGTAAGCTGACTATGACAGATTTTTTGTTCATGTACACGTTGGCTCCAGGCGGAAGACCCTCTTGTAACTCTGGTCAGTGGTCTTTTATTGACCCCGTTGATAATACCCACCGGAGGAAAATAGTTGCCAACAGCGTTACAGCAAGCTATAATTGACATTGTCATCTTTTTCGCTAGAAGTGATGGAATTTACTACTTTGGCACCTTTAGTATCAATAACTTTACCAGGATTATTGTTCATTTGAACTCCAGTTTCGTCAGTATTAAAAATTCGATCAGGTTTATCGATCAAATCATTTTCAGTTAGTACTTAACAACGAATCAAATATTTTGTTTACTTTATCTCGATTTAATCCTTGAGCACTTGCAATAGGCAAACCTTCTGCCTGGCGAATACTGAGTTCTTGGCGTTCAAGAAATGATTTGAGCCATTTGATGAATGTGATTTATAAAATTGTGTGTCAAAATATTCTGTGAAATATTACATGGGTGTTTTTGAGGAATGTACTTGAAATAGTGGTAAATCATGTCGTTTATCGGCGTAGCTTGTTTGCCTTCATAATCTGCCCCTGGTTTGTCCACGACGATTTTGTTGAGTGGAAGTCCTTTCTGGTTGTGCAGAAGTCCTTGCCGGTTGTGTAGAAGCGTATCGAAGAACTTGGAACGGAAATAATTGAAGTTTGTAGACTCGGTTGCTGCTCCGCAAACTCGTCTTGACCTTCATCTATTTCTTCGAGCTCTTGCAAGAAGTTTTCTTCTAAAAGATCTTCTATATCAGAGTCATTTCCATCACCCAAGATGTTCAAAATGATGTCGTCGCTAATGGCTCCTGAAAATGATAAAATTTGCTTTAATTAAAAACAGTAATCGTATAAAAAACGAAAATATAATGTACGCACGAACGTGACTTTTTGGTATTAAAAATCTGCATATGAACATTTACATACCACGTTCGTGCGCACTGACTTTGATTCATCGAAAACTATAGAAAACAATCTAAATTCCAAAATATTTTATCAGTATCCTTTTGAATTTAACATTAATTTTAATATTTTCGTAAAAAAAATTGAATTTACAAAAAAAAAAAACATCGTATTTTTCGTACATACCTGCGCGGGAGTTCCCGTCAAAAAACGCAGCCATCCTTAGCGACGTCTGGGAGTGACTGGAGACGTTGAACCACACGCTTGTATTTTTTTCTTGGCTCACCACAAAATACACGATCGATGCGAGTCGGTTTCGTTCGCAGAAACACAGTATTCGCGGCCAAAAAAATTTTTTTTTTGTCGTTGCGCAAGCTTATTACCTTACGGGTTGAAAGGGGTAAGACAATGGTTGAAAGCGAAGGCGCATCACAAAGATGAAAAAAATGAATTTTTAAAAAAATTAACAGACATAAAAATACATAACATAAATACCTAATAGGCTATTTGACAAGGTTTTGAAAATTGTCTCAAATTATTAAGATACGTTTATAGAGCACACAAAACACATGTTTCTTATTTTTTTGTAGTTATTCATTGAGAAAATGGAAAATAAAAAACCTGATATTCAAATATGCCGCCAAAACACAATTTTGAAGAATATGGCGTCTCGCGACCATGGTGACGTACCACAGCTGCGTAAACATCAACTTGCTCCTAGTACTTATTGTTCGTTTTTGTTTTAATTATAGTATAATTAAGTTATTCCATTTAAAAACCAGAAAATGAGTTCTTATAGGTGGTGTGTAGGAATGGTTGTAAATTGAAATGGTTGTAAATTAAAAGGTTGTAATATTTTATTATTTTGATGATGTTCGTTTTGTTGTGACATTTCTAAATTAAAAGTAAAATCTGCAAATGATTGAGGCATGTCTGTAATATAAGATGGGCTTACATATCGATCGTAGCTTATCGGTGTATCCTCCGTAGTATGGTCCTGCACAGTTGTGATACGTTCATTGGCATAATTCCAATATATTATAATTATAATAAATATATTAATATTGGCATAATAATTAAGAAGAATCGATCGCAATGAAGGGATCGAGATTGGGTCAGGATCGTTTGCAACTACACCATTGCTTCCCGGCCAAATTTCAATTTGGTGTGAAAGAGTTAACTGATTTTTGGAATACGAGAAATCAGAAAATGGCTGATCAACAGTGGCTCGAAGTTGGGACTCGATATTTTTCGAAATGTTAGGAGTAGTGGATGTTTCATTTAATTCAGAAGAATGCTCTTGTTATTTTTTCCATTCTGCAAGTTGGTCCAGATGTAATTTTTCTTCAGGTATAGCATTACTATTAAAAGGGAAAATTCCAGCTTTTCTAAATCCTGCTATGCACACTTTGGGATCAATTTGTGCCCAAACAACACCAATCAATTTTGAAAATTGTTTTTTAGGCAATATTTGACCTACGTGCAATTTTTGCCACTTTACTAAACTAAGGTCCCAGTTGTCTTTAAAGGACTTGTTAACTGCAAGATCCAAGGGCTGTAAGTTGTCACTAGTATGTGGTGGAATTTTCATAATACAGTGCAACTTCGATATAACAAATCTGAAGGGAACAAATAAATATTCGTTATATCAAGTAATTCGTTGAACTGGGGTTCGTTATGTTGAGGGTAGGTTGGTCTAAAATTCGTTATAAAGAGGTCTTTTACGTTTCTGATCCATTTCAACTCGAATCTTCAACAATAGTGACGAGCAGCAGTGTTCACATTACTTTCCAATTTAAATTAAACAAAAATGATCGTTTTACGAACAAAAGCATGTCGAAACCTGTCGCGACATGAATCACATACTATGAGATTAAGAATCATTACATTGGTTGGAACCCATGGTTGGAACTTTATATAAAGGTTTTGGGTTGACGAAATTCGTTAATTAGAGGTATTTATACTTTTCTTGATAGTTAAAAATTCGTTATAAAGAGGTTGTTCGCAAAAAATGTTCGTAATGTAACAATGCCTTCAGGATGCTTGTTGGGCTGCCGCGTTATTGTAGCGCTTCTGGTATGTTTGCCGATGCTAGAGTGGACGATTTTTATGCCATAATTCGCAAACGATGCGCTTCTCTCCGGCACAGAACAGATACCAGCACCCACGGCATGTTGAGGGCACTTAGTGACCGGTGGGACTGCCCGATGCTTGGTCGATGGGTGAGACTGCACACACAGCTCGGCTCTAGATAGGTAGTTATTAATGCGTGCTTTGTTCTGCGGCTGTCTGACTGAAATGAGAAGGATCCGTCAGAAGAATCGAGCTGGGACATAAAGTTAGTTATGCTCGTCTTACGGCTCGGAAACCGGGCTTAATTGGAAAGCTTTGCCGCAGAAAACTCTTGCTTCACGTCGTGAATTAGCAGCACCTGGTCCTAAAATAAGCAAGGATTGTATCACTGCCTTAGCATGCGCTAATGCTACTGGCAGCCACCGACTGCCCATGCTTGTAATTGGTAAAAGAAACCACGTTGTTTCAAGCACGTTAATATGTCTGCCATGCCTATCGTATTGTATTTGGAGAGCTACTTTTTTCTTGTCATCTTTTAATGAAGGAACAAAAATCTTTATACGCCTAGATGTCATATACACCTTTTCGTTTTTTGATTTATTTATGTATGATCCAATTCTAATAATTTTTCACAGGGGTAACCTGTTTCAGAAGTTCACAGTTAGTTATTTTTCTCATTTTTGCTTCATGAATGAATTCCGTTAGCAAATCTTTACATTCTTCATAACGAGAAGCTTGTTTTTTGCTCATCTTGTCTACTGTTATGAACTTCACACTTGTGCTTACTCTTAAAAGAGTACTTTTCTTCCAATAGCACTCAACCTCAGTGCAAGAAGGTTCTTCACTTCTACGATGGGTCCACATTAAAAATGCTACTGCATGCTTACAACCACCAGCTGAAGCAGCACAGTCCATGCATTGGCAGCTTATGATTTCATTTTTTTTCTCATCCACTACCATCACTACTTTGTAAGAACTGGCCTTCACCTTATGCTCTGGGCAGATTTTGCATTTAACTGTGCAAAGGTCAGATTCACGACGCAGTTGGACATATCCAATTGCATCATCTCCATATGATTCTCTTGCAGCCCTGCAAATGAAAATAATCAATACAAACACGTCAATCCTATAAACTGGATGGCTGAAATGAAAAACAAAGGGCATAACCTAAAAAATGTATACTTCAATAATTATTGTGCTATTGTGATTCATGTTTGTACATTTAACTAAAAAGGTAACGAATGACGATTGAAATATTAACCTGTTTTCACATTTCTCAACTCAGGAGCGTAAAAATCTGGGTTGTTTTTAAAGAACATGCCAACCATTATAACGTCCACTTTAGGTAGATTTCTACTGTCTGCTTTTTCGAAATTAGATTCCATGACAAACAAAAATAACACATAAAGAACAAAACTGATTACAGACACCTTGAATCACAAGAAATAAGTTATACAAGAAACATAACCAAAAGCGAAATTCAGCAACGTTTACTCACGTTGGGATCACTTGTTATTTACGCAGCTGTGACGTCATGGCAGATGCAGCCAATCATGGATGTTTTTGGTCACGTGGTAATTTAAAAAAAAAGATGATGTTTTTGCTCGACAATTTATAAATAAATAAGTTATTATTTATATCATTTAATATATATATATATATATAAATATAATAAATCTTCATGGACTAAATACATGCTCATCATAAACTTGCAGTTTCCGTAGTTAGATATTCCGCTAAGCTTCTCGAAATAGATGGCAATTCCGGGATTTGTTGCTGTTGAAGATGATGGCGTCTCTATTGGCGAAGAGTCGTTACGCGGCATCGCGTCTCTTTGAAATTTCTCGTATTTTACGTCTATATAAGTAATAATAATAATATTCAAAATTTGTCAAGCATAAATTAAAATATCATCTATAAAATATAACCTGCCTACACACTTCACAGATGCCTCAATAGGGAGGCACCCTGTTTATCAAGTCTGATTTCCTAATAATATGTAATTTTCTTTTACGCACACTTATTCTTCGCGTAATTTGTTATTTTGTTAGCTATTTTCTTATTGTCTTTTCCACGAACTATTTGAAGAGGCGCAGAAGAGCTTAAAATATATTTGCGTCAGTCTGCATCGTTATCAAAATTTTGTTTAAAAGTTATCCGTCGCCCTGGTTGCCTTGTGTTTAGAAAAATGCATATTTGCGACAAATTTTTACATTCCGCTATCTACTGATGCATGTCGTATATGAAATTTTCATTCAAATTAATTGCTATGTGGTGAAATCTCAAATATATACGAGAATCGTAAGGGTACTGTCACAATTGGCAGTTATAATAATATAGTACACACGCTTGTTTGTGTAAAAATAACATTTAAAAATAGTGAAAAGTAACAATTACACTCGCGTGAAAAGATTATCGGTCCTTTTAAGATAGCCTAGCAGTGTTCTAGGGCTAATTTGGAAACCCTCGAGACATGCAGACCTTTTTATGGCTATCCTACCGGCTGCGCCAGTTATTTTTCTGAGTACGGTTAATTAGTAAGGTTTATTTGTACAATCTTGTACTTCAGAATAAAAATATTTATAAATATTGAAATATGATAAGTGAATAAACAAATATTTGAGGTACAGGATGACAGGAAAAGTCAACAAATAAAAAAAATACTTCAAAGCATTATGTATTGTACATACATTAATTAACTTTGCCTATACAAAACAATGCAGAGTCGAAAAATAAAAAGAAACCCGTCAATGCAATTAGAATTGAATTGAATTATTTATAACTAGATTTGGCTGTGATGAATAAATTTATTCGATTTTATGTCTGTGTGTGTGAAGTTTCAGATTCACTAGAATTAGAACTAGCATCGCAATCTTCTCCTCCGAGCTGAATTATAAATTCTTCTAAATTATCGTCAAGTACAAAATCACGTTCCCAGTATTGTCTTTTCACGTTTTTGACGTGATCACACTCTATTTTACAATCATTGCTAGTAATAGACTCGAATGCTTCTTCAATCAACTTAGGAATTTCAGTGTTGAGTTTTGGATAAGCTTTTTCAGGATTCTAAAGCATCTTCTTTTAATCCTATTAGAGGCGCAGCCATGCACAAGCTTAATTGATGCCTGAATGTGACTTCGACTCAAACTCAAACATTCATTTATTCGATTTGATTTCGATACTATTTAGTAGCACTTTCGAATCGTCATTACATAAGTATTTTTAACATTTACCACCGATTCGAAAAGCATATGGAGAAGAAACATCAAGAAACTCCATAGTTGCTCTTTTAAAATCATGTCAATATTACATAATATGTAACTTGCTGACTGTAACTATCTAAACTAGCTGACCGCCCTCGGCTTCGCCCGCTTTGTCTAAAACCTAATAAACTATATACTAAAACCTTCCTCTTGAATCACTCTATCTATTAAAAGAAACTGCATCAAAATCCGTTGCGAAGTTTTAAAGATTTAAGCGTACAAAGGGACACAGGGACAGAGAAAGCGACTTTGTTTTATACTATGTAGTGATACATAATATATCATAATATGCCAACTGGTTCTCATAGTCTGCAATAACTTGTTGTGGGTTTCCCAAATGTCATCATTATCGGCTGCTGTATGATAAAACGGAGGAGTTGGATTAACACGATAGCTAGGCATCTCTCCCATTATTTGATGTAATTTCGTAGGCTCTTGCTTTTTACATGTGATACAGGTACGAAGTTGCTTTTTTGTTGCTCGATATCCCTTGATTATCCAGTATTTTTGCCTTAAAATTGAAACAGTAATTTTTGCTTTACCGTGAAAAGAAAGTTCGTGTGCTTCGTTTATGAGTAGTTCCGTTAAACGCCCGCTATATGGAATAATTATTGGATATTTCATATCTTCGGTGATGTTTGCATTCTTTAATCGTCCTCCAACTCTTAAAATACCATTTTCATCTAAAAATGAATTTAAGCTTAATAATGCACTAGTCGATCGTAATTTATTTTCCTTTTTTTAATTGCTCTAAATCTTTTTCGTCCAAAATCCCTCAGTGCCCGAAGACAAAAGTCTTCGAGCAATGTGTGTTGCCGGTGATGACATACGGTACAGAAACGTGGTCTCTAACCCTGGGCCTTGTGCACAAACTCAGCGTCGCTCAACGTGCTATGGAAAGGGCTATGCTCGGAGTTTCCCTACGAGATCGAATCAGAAATGAGGAGATCCGTAGGAGAACCGGTGTCACCGACATAGCTCGCCGGATTAGCACGCTGAAGTGGCAATGGGCTGGGCACATAGCCCGCAGAACCGATGGCCGTTGGGGTAGAAAGGTTCTCGAATGGAGACCACGTACTGGACGACGAAGCGTGGGACGACCACCCACAAGATGGACAGACGACCTGGTCCGAGTGGCAGGGAGCCGCTGGATGCAGGCCGCCGGTGACCGGTCGTGGTGGAAAACCCTGAGGGAGGCCTTTATCCAGCAGTGGACGTCCCACGGCTGAAACGACGAATTGCTCTAAATCAGCTGAGAATTCAGTCGATTGAACATATTTAATAATTGCCGTTTTAGCTTTTCTCACGTCTTGTAATGTGAGATACGTCGGCCTTTGTTTAAATGACGGTGTAATTGCTCGTAATATCCATGCTAATACTCGCACTATTTTTATTAAGGAACTATATTTGTTTAATGAATTATCTATTATGCTTGGTGTGTATGTTTTTTTTAATGATATTAACTTGTTTTCTTATTTCTAAATTTGTCGTATAATTAATGTGCTGCTGCTTATTTTTGAAATCTGAACTCAATAACCATTCTGGACCTTGCCACCATAATAAGTTTTCTTTTAATTGTAATGCTGTTTGACCTCGACTCGCTGCGTCAGCTGGATTCTCCTTCGTTTTTACATAGCGCCATGATTGAGGTTGAGACTCGATTTGCTACAAAGGGCTTCCAACGGTCGGGGTTGCAGCCGCAAATGCAATGGGGACACTGTCAATAACATCAGCGGCTGAAGTTATTGACATCATCAGGTTCTCGGTTTTCTTCAATGGAACTTTAATGCAGTTCATAGTTCTTGCCAAAGATGCTCCGTCATCAAGGTGTAACTTTTTAAAACGTGGAAAGAAAATATGTTGCAGGATTATAAATGAACTTTTTGTATGTGCTCAAATCTTTTCTTAAGTTAATTTATTATGGAATTTTTTAATTGAATGGCCTAATCATGCGATGAGATCGTTTTTCCAAAAACTGTTTCATGCACATAATAATGGGAATAGCTTTACTTATTTATTTATAATAGATAGCTTTTTTTCCTCGTATTTTCCATCTATGACGCTGGTTATCGTTTTGCAATGTAGTTTTTTTGTATAATGGTGCAAGTGATTTAATCAATTTTCCAAACCTTTGACTACGCTGAATGGAAGATTATCGCGGTATATCAGCCCTGCTATAGCGTCTGTAATCTGTTTGTTTTTTGAACCCCCTGATCCAAATTCTAATATTTTTAAGAATTATGCTTCTATGCCTATTTTTTATCGTTTAGGATTTGAAGATCACACAGGATCTTCAATTTGAGATGCGGATTTAGTCGGTATATATTGACAGTCTTCAGAAAGTGTAGATGTCGATGGCTTTGACATCAAGTCTGCAATTTATTCTTCCTGCGATTTGTTTCCCGACTTGATATGATCCTACAACAAAATTAAATTGGTTAAGAATATCCTTTATCATATGGCCACTAAACTAAAAGAATATTTCATATAATATAAGCCAATCAAAATAAAACTAAATTTTGACTTGATTAAATAAAATTAAAAATAAAATTTGACTGTTTACATCGTAAATCGATTTTGTTGTCTGAATCGGTAAGTATATCTTCCGATTTGAAAAATGTCGTTTCAGCTACGAATAATGAATGACATATCAACCGAATGTCGGTTAAACAGTACAGTTCATCGACTAACTCCTCATTTGGTTAAATGAATCATCTAAACTGTTTTAAAAGCAGCAAAGTATTCTTTGGCAGTTGCATTTATTGCATGATTAATGATTATAAAAAAATCGATTATTAATTAAAAAAAATCACGTATTAAAATCGATTTTTACTTTAAAACAATCGATTTTCATAATCGATTATTTTTTCACATTCCTAGATTTCAGCTATTTCTCTATTAATATTATTTTTTGCAACTCTTCTATTCGCAAGGCTCCAAATTAACTAAATGGCATTCAGATCACAGTGATATTACGGTCATTTTTGCACAATATGGTCGTGCTGTTTAAAAATATTATCTATTTCAAGTCAGGTGCTTTTTTATGTTTCTTGGCGAGTTCCAATAAAACTGATTTGGTCTTTTGGTCTGTAAAGTCAATTCCGTTTTGGGGTAAACAGTCCTTAATTAGATCTTTTCTTGTTGTCAATATAGGCGCTCTGTTTGTTATAATGCAATGATAGAACGCATTGTCCATTATAAGGACCAGGTAAATAAGGAATAAGCTTCGTAATAACCCATTTCTTGAAATATTCTTTATTCATGTCGTGCTGAATGTCGGTTGTCTTTCGACTTGTATACGAGAAGTGCATTTGATATGAAACCTTCTTCAGTACCAACCAGCATACACGACAATATAACGTTCCCCAAGTGAAATATCTGATGAAGGTCCAGGTTCATCAGGACTTTGCCAACATTTTTGTGGGCGGTATGATGTGTGAACATATGTTTCGTCAATGTACACTAAATGTTTTCTGGTTTCATGTGGCTCATTTCGAAATCGTTGCGGAGCCTGTAGATACCTAAACCGCCATGCAACAATATCAGTTCTATCATGAGAACCAAACGTTTGCTTCTTAATTTTTTGAATTTATATCCCATTTTGTATAATATCTGTCGTAAACTGTCTATATTGTCTTGGAAGCTAATGTCTACTTCAAGCTCAGCAACAAGTTTACTTAAAGTTGGCATTTCTTTTTTCACAGCATAAAATGCATGAATCATGTTGTGAATGGCACATTTATCTTTATTCAGTGTTTGTGTTATTTATTTTTTTACAGTTTAGCAATAGCAAAACTGATATCACGCACAATACGACAAGCTGATGTTTTTGACAGGGCTCGGAACCGGTTTGAAAAGAGCGGTTAATTCAGATTATATACCGGTAAATATATCGTTCCTTCATTTACCGGTTAAACAAGTGAACTGTTTATAAGTAACCCAAATGATTAAGGTTACCGGTTACTTCTGCACAAACGGTTTTGACACCCAAATTAACCGGTTAATTCCTTTATTATTTTTGCCTCATTTTTTAACGCTTGCCACAAGATATAGTGAATCTAATATCTATACATATAATAAATCTGTAGAAGGGTCAATTCTGTACATTGAAAATATTGAAAAAATAAATACCAGGGGGTGTTACTGGATCGATACCAAACCCAAATATGTGAATAAAAAAATTTTTGTCTGTCTGTATGTTCAGGCATCACGTGAAAACTAACGGTTCGATTTCGATGAAACTTGCTTGGTATAATTATACCTTATTATCCTGGGCATAAAATAGGATACTTTTTATCCCGGAAAAATACGTAGAAAAAAATAAATCTTAATTTTTCCGCGCGGATGGAGTCGCGGGCGGAAGCTAGTATCTAATATATCTAATATATTCTATTCTAAAATATAGTTTGTAAGTATAGATGTATGGATGTTTAGCACACATATAGAGGGTAACTTGGATTAACACATAGGATAGTTTTTATCCCGGAAATCCCACGGGAACGGGAACTATGCGGGTTTTCCTTTGCAAACGCGAGCGAAGCCGCGGGCGGAAATCTAGTTATCAAATTCAAATCTATACATATAATAAATCTGTAGAAGGGTCAATTCTGTACATTGAAAATATTGAAAAAATAACTAGCAGGGGGTGTTACTGGATCGATACCAAACCCAAATATGTGATTAAAAAAATTTTTGTCTGTCTGTCTGTCTGTCTGTCTGTCTGTCTGTCTGTATGTGAAGACATCACGTGAAAACTACCGGTTCGATTTCGATGAAACTTGGTATAATTATACCTTATTATCCTGGGCGTAAAATAGGATACTTTTTATCCTGGAAAAATACGTAGAAAAAAAATTAATCTCAATTTTTCAGTTATCCATAGACGTTGTTCTGTAGTAGGTACCGCGAACACACGTTGCGTATTATTATAGACCTAGCCGTATTTGGGTCCAATAGATATTTATAAGATGTCATTGTCCGAGTTACTCAAAATGGAGAAATAAACCATCCACGCAAAGACAGACATCCGCGCGGACGGAGTCGCGGGCGGAAGCTAGTTTCAAATATAAACTAAAATTGCGAACTTGAGTGCGATTAAGAATTTTGTAACTAAATGACTTCGCAACGTCCAGGCCCGTCGAGCGAGGGTAGCGGGGGCCGAGGATCCTTATGTAACTTGGTTTTAACCGGTTAATTTTCACCACCAAAACCAATATTAATGAAAAACCGGTATTTCGCATAAACCGGTAAAAACCGGTAAAGTGCAACCTTTAACCTAAATCAATTTCGGTTTGGGGTCAATGACCGAAACCGGTTAAGAATTTAAACCGGTTTCCGAGCCCTGGTTTTTGACACACCCACAAAGTCTGCCACTGATATCAATATGGGGTGCGTGTAGACAAATGTGAAAGTACAGTACCTTTTGGGTTATGCACGAAGTAAATCACACTCACTACACACTCACTCACATACTTTCAAACATAAAAATCTATTCAAATATCAAAAAAAACGTAATCGTCTTCGCTAATTAAATACTCTTTGGGTTTTTCAATATTTTGTGTCAATACAATTTTTTTTACTATTGATTCTGCCGTGACGATGTCTCGGTCTATTTTTTTTTGTAACAACAAAACGGAGTCGTGGCTTTTTTGTGTTTTTAAAAATAGTACTACTACTATCATAATTATTTTTAGATTTTTTGGCTTACGTACAACTGATCCAATAGATAATTTCCTTTTCGGCGTAATGCAGTTTTTTTGTTCAGTACATGTTCTGGAACACGATGCGATGGGGTTTTTGTAAATATCTTCACATGCAACAGCGTTGGTCTGAGCTTGGTTTGCTTTAAATAGTTTAGTCTCTGGTTTAACAGTTGTAAGTGAAAATGGACCATATTTATGTAAATCAAAGAACGCTTTGTTTTCCAACGTGTTTTTGATATCAGCTAAAATTATTATTGTTGGTTTTTTAGATTTTGTAATTACACGTTTTGTGTCTGTCGCTTGTTTTGTTAATGTGGCTAGTTGCAAATCTAAGCAGTCACAAAAACCTGGTTTAGTTCCTGTTTGTGAATATATGTTCGTATATATACGTATGATAAAATACATACACTAAAATATCGTGTGTTAGCCACAATCAACATTGTCCCTAAAGCGAAGAACCTCAGCGTCAAAAGTAATTGATGTAACGGAGATATCCCATGATTTCTAAAATGACAACAGTAAGTTAAGTAATAAGGTTACACGTTATTGTTTTAATATAAATGCCTCCATTAAACTTACCTAGCCAGGTTAAAGGAGCCCCTTTAATTCGTATGTCTGGATAAATTTCAAGAAGTAATTGTTCAACAGATTCTTTATCCCTTTTTATGGCTTGTATTTTAAAAATAAAACACTGGGATATTAAAAGTAGTATTTATTGAAAATTTTTGAGACACTTTTTTTTCCATGAAAAAAAATTATGGTGTCCACATTTTGGACACTGCCCCTTCTCATGTATGAAATTGTGAAAAACATGGTGTAATGCATAATGGCACTTTGCATTTGACACACTCTATTTTGCTCTTTTTTCCAAGAGCTTTACTGCTGCAAGCTCTGCACCTTCTATAACTGGGCAGCTCTCCCGGCATATGCGATCCCACATTATTCAGCCTTAGCTCGTCAGGGATACCATAAATAGACTTCTGCCTGCTTGTTGGTCCCTTTGGTCTTTTGGTCGCAAAGTTGGGCAAGACTCTGACTCGTATCCTGGAGCTGTAATTGTTGACCAGGTTACGTGCCAGGTCAGTGTGGAACTGCAATGCACTCATTGGATTATGCACTCTGTCATTTTGGGTATAAAGTATGTGGGCATTCGTGATAGCTGCGCCCACCAAAAAATAGAATATACGCATCCACCACCTTCTACTGCGTCTTGAAGTAGGGTAAGTACCCCTTTTCTGGTCGAACCTGTCCACACCTCTCATCCTTTATGTGTACTCTAAAATGCCCAAAGGACAAGGAATATCAGACTTTGTCCCATCTTTTTGCGTTATTTTACAGGTTTGCTTTTGTCGAGCGTGATATGCTGTACTTAGTACATATACCTATTTGGTATCCTTCCATACGAAGAATGCAACATTTTTGTTGACTCGCCATTTGTGTTGGCCTTTGTCCAATTTTAGAGCAGCTGGTTTAGGTGTATTTTTCTTTTTCCTATGGCTTCTTATAAATTCAGGCAAATTGGTGCGGTCTTGACGAACAGTGGCTGTTGAGTATATATTTTTTTCAAATAGAAATTGCATAAGCTCACAGGACGCAAAAAAAATGTCAAACGCGACATGAATGTTTTCAGCATTTTGTTCAATCAGATTTTTGCACAGTCCTTTCACCACACTGGCACCTAATCCAACTTCCGTGGTGTCGTCTTTTTTTCCTGTGTATATTTCGAACTGGTAAAGATAACCCGTCAAACTGTCACAGCGCGCCCAAACCTTGAAGCCTCGCTTGATGGGCTTTTTTGGCATGTATTGTTTGAGTGTGCTGCGACCCTTAAATTTTATCATGCATTCGTCAATGCTTTGTGAGGAAGAGCATGCTGCACTATTTTGAAAAGCCTCATTCATGCTGTCGATCAAAGGTCTGATTTTGTACAGCTTATCAAACCCTTGTTCATTTCTCTTAGGCATTCTACTATTGTCATTTATATGTAAATTAGACCACAATCTCAAAAATCAGAGCTTTTACCCCATATTTACAACATTTGGAACAATACATAAAAGAAAACTTACCTTTCTGTTCATTGCTTTTGAAGATTTTCTTAGATTTATTTACCACCATCAAAAATCATCAATTTTTGACATATGATCGATCACCTGATAAAAGTCGGCCATGCTTGTTTTTTTTTTACGTTTCGTTATCAGTATCTAAAGTAACCGTCATGAGAAGCTATAAATTTTGTAAACAAGTGTTCAGGAGTTCACAACATTTGGACCAACAAAAAAAATGAATTTGTTTAAGATTTAATAAATTATTAAGTAACAAATATTAATTAACATAAATATTATTTAAGAATAATTATTCGTCAGATTCAGATGTTTCCATTTCTGTGTCAGAATCAGTGACATGTATCACGAAGCTGTCTACAGTTTTATCAATCATCTCATCGATTTTGGAATAAAAATTATCTTCTTCCTTGATAACATGCTCCACACAACGCTTCCAATTTTCCGAAGTAATCTGCTGCAGTCCCTCTTGTAATAATTGTTTTACCTCGTCAAATTTAAAATTTGTATTTTTGCGAGCAACATATCCTTTTACGTTGGCCCAAATTAGCTCAATTGGATTAAGCTCACAATGATATGGCGGGAGTCTCAATACTTCCACCTTATATTTTTTTGCAAGCTCGTCCACTACATAAGTTTTAAAATTGTCTTTAACATTTTTTACTTTTAGCAGTAATTCAGTCTTAATTTCATTGTCGTCGTAAGAAATATTCTTACTTACAAGCCAATTTTGTATATCATTTTTTTTCCAGGCAGTAGTAGGAATTCTTTCAAGACGCCTTGAGTGGTATGGTGCATTGTCCATTACCACTACTGCATTTTCTCCAAGTTTTGGGAGAACGTTTTCGAACCATTGTTCAAAATGTGTTGCATCCATTGATTCATGGTAATCTCCCGTCTTCTTGCATTCAAATATATTTTCACCGCCCTCTACAAAACCGTTCTCATTGCCGATATGGGTAATTATTAATCGTTTACCTTTTGACGTTGGGTTACGTGCACCAATGCTAAGTCCTTCTAGGAAAGCCTGCTTCTTACTTTTAACTTGTTTGTCTACCCAAGTTTTATTTACGGTATGTCCTGTAAAAACAATTAAACATTTGTTAATTAGCGTCTTGCGCAGTAAAAGAGTTGAAGTACATTATTATTAATACACACTTGTGATAGCCCTTAAGAACTAATGTCTCAAGGTCGGCGGCGCGTGGGTTATATTTATTTTGCAAATAGATTTGCAGTATCATACACATCACTTCACGGTAAAGGCGACGGTATTTGCTTACAATCAGGCGAACCGTATGGTAGTCTGCCGTTTCACTGCAATAAAAAAAAAACACACTAACCTGCATTCACCCATGTCTCATCCATGTAAAATATCTGGCGATTTTGTTGTCTATAGTCTTTAATAGATTTCAAATATTTTCGCCGCCATATTGTTATGTCATCTCTATCAATAAGTGCGTTATTTCGCTGTCGTTTTATATATTTAAAGTTTAAATGCTTTATTAGCCGCCTGAGAGTTGTTTCGCTAAAATTTGGCATATCTTCATCGTCATTGACTGCCTGAAGAATCTTGGGAATTGTTGGTAATTGGCCATTTAAAAAGAAACTGTGAATTTTTTTCCTAATTACGGATTTATCAAAATCGTCTACTTTCTGATAAAATTTAGGCCTGTCTTTAGACTTGATAGGTGATTTTATTCCCTCTTCTGATTTATATTCTTTTAATATATTATACACAGATGCTATGCCAATTCCCAAAATCGATGCTGTTTTTTTATTTATTTCGGTTTTGTAGGGATATTCATTCGATGGCCAATTTTCTTTCACGTACTTATATACGTTGATCACCATATTTTTCTCATTAACCGTAAAGCTCGTCACCTGTAAAAATCACCGGTAGTCACTTGTCACACGAAGCTCAAGCTATATCTCCAGGTATACCAATTAACCTAACCAATTACTTCACAATTTAAAACCTACTTCTAATATTAACCTTAAGTTTCCAAAGATTAGCGCGTTTGAACAAACAACTCTTTCTTTTTACTTATTATATATTTTAGATAAATTGTATTACGCACCTTTTGACGTTTTTTTCGTGGCGAATTTATTTCCTTAGATGTACTGGCTACTGGCTCCATTATACGTAATAACAAATAAAATTAACGCAACAATTAAAGTAACAACAATAAAAAAGTGATAACGAAACAATAACAAAATTAACAATAACAACCAGATCCGCGATATATGCAAAGCAATGAAACAAACTCGTACGCATTCGAAACTCGAATGATGCGTTTATTTCAAAATGGCGTCCCGATAGTTCACAATCCCTGCGACGGACGCGTTCCGGTACCAAGAAACACAAACGATAGCGCTTTGCGTCGTTAAAATATGATCCGACTAAATTAAATAGGTTGTTACTTTCATATAACCCGTCTATATTTCATGTCGATTGAATATGGTCAATTTATTATTATCTCGCAGTATAAAATGTTTACTTAGTAAAAGATGTTTGTTTACATAATTTATAGCTTCTCGTGACGGGTACTTTAATTGCTCAACCGAGTGCCAAAAGTGACATTTGTCTGACGTTTAGTTTAGCCGCGAAAATTTAAAATGTATGGTGTCCAATATATGGACAGAGCCCCAAAAAGGGTTATCGAGTCGAAATCTCACTTGAAATTCGTAAGAATCCAGGGTCGCAAAAAAATTCACTCTTTCTCTATATACTCTTTCACGCCCACTATCTTCTTCTGAATCAGTCTCACTATAATTCTATATAATATTAAACACTTCTCTATAACTATCTGAACTAGAACATTTCGAAATTTAAGCGGAAATAATGAAATAGTAAAAAATTAACCGCCGAAATCGACTGGTAATCAAAAGGCTATACGAATAGTAATTTTAATAGCATACTGACGTTAAAAATATTTATAGGAACGCCATAGACCGTCTTTTCTATACAATACGCTTACCGTTCGTTAATAGTAACCCTCCCATCCGTCAGTAGAAAGCTGTCGGTAAGTGCCTGACGAGACGTTTTTTATAGGAACGATTTTCGCTTACGCTCGGTATATTCTGTGGTATATTATACTATTATTCGTAATTCGTATATTTGATTGTAAATTTCCGGACGAAGTGAATGGTGTTGCATACATTACTGTGGGATATGTAAGCAGCCTTGTATCTATAGTAGCAGATGATGTCAATGGCACAGGATCTATGTTAGCAGATGATGTTGATGGCACAAGATTTATGGTAGCAGGTGGTGTCGATGGCGTTGGAATAATTGCATCAGATGATGTGGCTGTCATTGGATTAACTGAAGTAGATGCAGGTATAACCATGGATGAATCATGAACTATAACAGCAGGTTGATCTAACACTTCAGCTGTGATAAAATCTTCTTCATTGAAATGGTCGGGGTTATATGTAGGGTTTGGGAATTCTCGACAATTTCAACGTCCCGGGACACGAGACAGGCTACGATCAAAGTCCCGGGACTTCCCGGGACTTCGAGACTTTTTTTAATTATAAAATTTTAACTTTGATTTCTGGTGAAACGTATTAATAAAAAGGGATTTTTTTTTAAATCAACATTTATTAAACATAAAATATAATCACAATAGTTTTAACTTTAATATGTCAAATAATTGGTATGTTTATTCCTATAATCACAGATTAACTTTTAATTTAAAACAATTATTAAATATTATTATAATAAAAGAAACTTAGTAACAATCATACCAACTTTAATATCATGTCATAATCATATTAATCATAATTTGGTACTTTTTATAATCACAGATTTGTTTCCTTATCTGTAAAACAGACTTTTGAATCAGTCTTTCAAATTATTAATCAGTTAAAAAAATAAAATTACTTTGATTTTATAAAATAGGCTTTTAAAAAAATCAGAGCATTAACAGCTTTGTCCGACAATCTGCATCTGATTTTTGTAATAACGCCACCGGACAAGGAAAACACTCTCTCATTTTCAACAGAAGTCGGTTTAATTGAGTTTAAGGCTTTATAAAGTAGTTCTAAATTTTCTGTACGTTTTCCGGTTGCTTCGAACAACTGAAACTCCTTTTCCTTTTAGAACTTCGGGTACATTTTCTTTGATTTTTTTTATTGCTTGTTCCATTTGATTTACAAACGACTCATCCGGCTCGTTGTGTACTTGAGAGCTACTAGTACTAGGTTCAGCGCTTATTATTTCCATATCTGGTGTCGGGATATGAGGTATATTTTCAAAAAGCCTGCAATACAGTTCTTCCGCAAAGCCAATTAGGGCAGTTTTACTTAAATTTGAAGTAAAAAAGTCCGTGTTTTGAGACTGTGAGGTGTGATGACCAGTGTGTAAATATTTTAATAAACAGATAACTTGATGTGGTCTTCTCTCTTCTAGACGAGCTTTTAAAGTTTCTAAGAACCGACTCGATAAATCATCATTTGTCGTTGTCGATTGAATTTTTTTCAGTAATACATCAATTATTGCTTCAGCTGTTAGTAACGTAGCGTTTTGTCTCCCTAAGGCTTCTACAGCTATCTTGACTGGCTGCAACAAATCAACAATCGACTGCAAAAGAAGAAGATTGTCTTCATTCCACTTGTCTAACATGAATCAATCAAAGCTTTCTTCACGCAATTTTTGAGCTTCAGAGACCGTTCTGCCATCACAATGATGGAATTCCACCTTGTTTTGACATCCAGTAGTAAACTGAGTTCTTTCCCAAATTCAGCTTTCACATAATTCTGTAATTGGCTATTTTTCAGTGGACTCTTTCTAAATAATTTTACTAAGGACCTTGTTTCGTCGAGCACTCGTTTAATTTCATCAATGGGTTGTAATCGGACAATGCCTGCCGCTCGGAATCCTGATTCACCTTTATTGGTAGAAGCGACAGTTGAATATGCTCTGTTGAATATTGCAGCTACGTCATATGGAGTTATTTTTTCTACTAGGCGATTCTTTAAAAATAAATCACATTCTTTTTTGTATGTAGCGTTGAGCCGCCCAAAAAATGTGAGATCTAAGGGCTGCATCCTGTGAGATGTGTGCGGAGGCAATGATAGCATATAAATATAGTCTATGCATACTCTAACTGACCCATCTTTCTTTTTAACTAAAACAACTGGACTAGAATATTCTGAAAAACTCATCCGTATGATGCCATCGTCTAACCACTCTTTTACCTGTTTTTCTACTATTTTTTGCTCAGTTAAGGACAATCGTCGTGCTCTGTGTGCAACAGGCACATCGTCTTTTAAAACTATCTTTAATTGAATAGGTGCTTCTTTAATTTGAACTGGATTATAAATTTCAACACACTGTAAAATCTTACTTCTTAATAAATTATCGGGAATATGACTGACATCCACTGGGGAATCTGAAAAACAACACAAATTAGACAACCATTCTTTACTTTTAGAAATAAACTTTACCTTGCCCCCACTCATTATCATTCTTATTTTGTTTAATAATTCTTGGCCTAAAATCATAGGAAATGGTATAATGTCTTTGTTCACTACGTGGAATAACACGTTTTGAAAGTCTCTGCCGTCGATGGTGATGTTTACGAACACTTTTCCCAACGAATTAACCTTCATACTTCCGAGTCCCGTTAAGCTTAAGCTTTCGTCGTATTTCTTGGTTTGAAGCGCCATATAACAGTCGTATGTCATTAAATTTACGTCGCTGCCGGAGTCGATCAGTGCATTCACACTTAAATCTTTGATTTTTACCATAATCATGGGCTTTGTGGTAGTAACTTCTTGTTTGTTTACAATTTTGAATTCGTTTGACGTTTGGCTGTCATAGCTGTCACTAAGTCTCGTTAAATTGACGTTGGCAGTTGGCAGACTAACAGCGCCGCCTGCTGAGTAAAAAAAAATCAAAATATTTATTCTGAAACAAATATGATTACAATTTTAAAGTCATTGAGACATCCTTTTAAGCAATCAAATGCTTGTGTTAGAACATCTCGCTCTTCCGACAGTACATTATGCTTAAGTGTTACACGAATAACATTTTCTTAGATAAAGAGAAATATGTAGAAACTATATCTAAATATATTATAGGGAACAGAACAAGTGTGTATTTTTGTATGTGTGTGTGTAATGTGTATATTATATTATGATATGTTGATTTATTTTAATTTATTTTATTTAATTTTAGTAATTCTTCTATTTCCTCATAATTTTTATTTTTTAACCATTAAATTAGTTACAATTTACACTCCTTTGCTGTTTTAGGATATATATTTAAGGCTTTATTTATTAAGTTGTAGAGTATCCACTGGAACCTCTCGAATGCTGATCTACCTTCATGTTTGTTTCCTCGTATACTTCGGTACATTGATTTCCCTTATGACCAAACTTATTACAGCGAAAACATTTAATGCCACTGCGACTGGCGACACATACTTGCAACATGATTCAAATCGCCACAATTGTAACACCTTCGGGATGATTGGGGTCTACATACACGTTGATTGACATTATCTTTAAATTCTTGTACATTATTCTTCATCTTCGCTTTCATCTTTTCGTATAATGATAACTTTTCTTTTAACGTAGCGTAAGAGTTGGCGCCATACAATATCGATTTATTAGGTTCATGATCGCTAATACCGTCGATGATATATTGTACTGAACCGTAATCCGGGAATTTAGCTCTGTGACCCAACTCCTTCATAATTAACATGTATTCATAGTATGATCACAGACTAATAATAATATACTACGTATTACACTTCCCAAAGTTCTGAACTGAAAGTAGTCTAATGTTGTTGTTATATGTTAGTTGTTATATTCACCGGTCTTTGTTCCTTAAAACCGTTTTTTCCATAAGGGTTATTCTATCCTATTTTCTTATTTTTATTCGCAGTAAAAAATATATTTATACATGCATATGATAAATAACCGTTTTCCACGAACAGGCGTTATGAATTCAGCATATAACTTATACTAAGCCATCGCTTGAGAGTTCGGGGGCCGTATTTATTTATTTATTTGCCTAGCCTAGTGGTTATTGCGATCATAATACGAATTTGCCAGACAGTTACAATTCACGGCGTAAACTGTGTGGAAATAAGAGATCATAATACAGCCCCTGAATTTTTTTTCATTGAATTATGTACTGTTTTCCTATTTTTATTATTGTTTTTCTTCATAAATATGAAGCGTGAAGCTTTTCCAATATTATACTTTATATTGTCCTTTTAGTGATTGCCAGATTGAAAACGATATTGTATTTTGAAAGCGTGTCGCATTTTTATATTTTAAAAAGTATAAAACAAAGTCGCTTTCTCTGTCCCTATGTCCCTTTGTATACTTAAATCTTTAAAACTACGCAACGGATTTTGATGCGGTTTTTTTAATAGATAGAGTGATTCAAGAGGAAGGTTTATGTATATAATTTATTAGGTTTTAGACAAAGCGGGCGAAGCCGCGGGCGTTAGGCTAGTATTATTTAAAATGTTTGCTAAGCTATTTTAAAGGATTTAAATTCAAATACTTTATATATGAGAAATGTTTAAAGAATACAAATCGATCACATGGCGGGATTTGAACCCTTTTTCACGTAGATGGAGTACATCTTACGCAATCGCGGTTAAGGATAAGGATGAGTCACCCGTGTTTGTGAAAGATCACGGGCTCATCACGTTCAGCCATCCTTACCCTTGATTGGGAAAAGACGCGGGTTCGAATCCCGCCATGTGATCGATTTTCATCTATCCTTTAAACATTTCTCATATTATTATTTATTTATGTCGTAGTCGGTCTACGTCACGCGTGTCAACGCGAGCGCAACTACCGCGACAGCATGGCGTGGAAGGCGCGCAACTTCGGCGACACGAGCCAGTACGCAGAGGCGCAGCGGATGCGCATGCCCAGCTGCGAGAAGCTCAACAAGTTCCAGCGGTAGGGGGCGGTTTGTTATATGGGGGAAGGGGGGGGGGTAGTTTGGTATGGAGAGCAAGCATGTAGGGGGGCAAGTAAGCTTGACAAGTTTCAGTGGTAGGGAGAGCAGTGTTTTAAGGGGATCCCTCCTCTTGTGAGAGTATTATTGGGGGAATACGTAAGCTTGGAAGATAAGTAGTGCGCTAAACAAGTTCAAGTGGGGGGGGGGGGGGACACGTAGTACGAGGTTCATACATATATGGGAAGAAGATACGTAAACTTGACGAGTTCCAGCGGTAGGGGGCATTGTCTTTGAGGGAGGTGAGTAGGACTGCGGGGGGGTGGATAAGTTAGTTTAACGGCACAGTATACAGATACAACCAGAAGGGTAACTTCATACAAATCGTTCGAAATGACTCACGCACACAAGCAAGCGTATGTTTACAAGAATCGTAAGGGTATTCTTATATCTGTCAACTGTCATAATAACTTTACGATTCTCTTGTTGTATGAAGTTTTCCTACTGGTTGTATCTGAATATTGTGCCGTTGAACTAACTTAACCCCCCCCCCCCCAGTCCTACTCACCTCCCTCAAACACAATGGCCTTTACCGCTGGAATTCGTATCTGTATAGTGTGGTGATTGAAGATAGTGCGATAAATAAATAATGACAAGCTAGTTGCTATTACCTACCATGTGTGTTTCAAAAGGGGGGGGGGGTTATTTTGACGGTCATCTTATATGGTTAGGTAACTGCTAATGTTTATAGTCTAAAGTATAATTAATTGGGCAGAGTAGGAAGACTTTATTTGTGATGTAGCGACTTTTAAGAATATAATTTACTATGAATCGATGTACTTTCAAATTAAAAATGTATTAAATGTAGATCAACGCCATCTATCTTTAAAATTTATGTATATTTTTTTTAACTACCCCCCCTTGTTGCAGTGGTTAACGCGTGATACGCTGAGTTCGGAGTTCGATTCCCCGTGAAGGTCGATAAATATAGTCACGGTTGGGAACAGATTTCATTATTATATACTTGCCCATTTATATAATCAGTAATACATGGAAATATGTATCTGTCCCATATCCCTAATCTAATATATAAAAATCAATGCCACTTTTCGTTGTAATTCCATAACTCGAGAACGGCTGAACCGATTTCGATAATTCTTTTTTTATTATATTCCTTGAAGTACGAGGATGGTTCTTATGTAGAGAAAACGTTAATATGTACCACGGGCGAAGCCGGGGCGGACCGCTAGTTTTTTTATATACGAATGTTTATTGTATTTTATTATTTGAATTTGTGTTTCATTAATCTATACTAATATTATAAAGCTGAAATGTTTGTATGTTTGTTTGAACGCGCTAATCTCAGGAACTACTGGTCCGATTTGAAAAATTATTTCGGTGTTAGGTAGCCCATTTATTGAGGAAGGCTATACACATATATCATCATGCTAAGACCAACAGGAGCGCAGCAATGCGGGTAAAACCGCGCGGCACAGCTAGTAAATAAATATAGTGTAATGTTATATAGCAAAATAGGCAATAATCGCTTGAACGTTTAAACTGAGAATAGGATCGATTCGGCGCCATCTTGTGACGTCATGGGTTGTCAAAGGAAAAAACAGTCTTAAGAAGTTACACATAAACTTCATTCACTTATGAATCGACATAAAAATATCTTTAAAAATACAGAAAAAGAATCGATTCTGACAAACTGAAGAGAGAAAGAGTTTTTAAAAATCTTTACTAAAAGTTTGTTTGAACACGCTAATCTGAGGAACTAGTGGACCGATTTCAAAAAATATTTCACCGTTGGATAGATTAAGGCTGGGTGTTATCCATGCTTAATGTTATAAATGTGGAAGTAACTCTGTCTGTCTGTCTGTTACTCAATCACGCCTAAACTACTGAACCAATTTGCATGAAATTTGGTATTTAGATATTTTGATACCCGAAAAAGGACATATGCTACTTTTTAGGATAGGTTTTATCCCGGATATCCCCCGGGAACGGGAACTATGCGGGTTTTTCTTTGACTGCGCGGGCGAAGCTGCGGGTGGACTATATATGTAACACGGACGAACCTGTCATTGACCACTAATTTATAGAAAGTTCGTCCAAAGTTAAAAAGAAATAGATTTGTAAATTTGAAAGTGTTTTAATGTAAACAATACACCTTTCTTTGCACCTAACACCTTGGTCAAGTAGTTTTTTACACTTTCAAAAACTGCACGTGAATATGTCTATAGAGAAATTTCGTAGTCAAATATTAAAGAAATGTATTAAGGTTCATGAGGCATTTAAAAAAACAATTTAAAAGTCTATACATACTCATACACATATATTATAGCCAATTAATATTATTGACATTTTTAAATGCCTCAGTAAGGGGATGTCCATTAATCACGTAAGGCTCGAAGCGGGGTGTCCATAAATAATACTGAAATATCAAAAGGCGTGACATCTAAACCAGTATAAATAAAAAATATATTCTTTGCTGCCAAAATAATATCACGAGATTAATGGACGGCCCCTAATTTAAAATGTTATCTGTATCATTCCCGTATTACAAATATATTGTTAGTTAGAATAAAATATGTAATACCTATACGATTATGTTTCGTTTATTTTTCATTTAGTACAGAATACATATTTAATAGTTGTAATACGCTAAGAATCGTCTAAAATATATTCACTCGTGTAACATTATTAAAAACTAAAGCAATAAAACACATTTCATATTGTATTTATCAGGCGCGGTCCCAGGGGGGTGGTCACGGGGGACATGACCCCCCCCAAAATCGTACTCGATAAAATAGAAAAAAATTCTTATACTGTACAATATATAAAAAACTGGTGCAAATCGGAGTCACTCGCACATCGAAAGTTCTGTTTAAACCTGTTTTTAATCCCTTGCAAATGTTGAAATTTGCGAAAATTTGTAGCTAACGGCTTCCGACTCGCACTTGGCCGGTTTTTTTATAATATATTGTACAGTATAAGAATTTTTTTTCTATTTTATCGAGTACGATTTTCTCAAGTTTTTGCTTATCACTTCTTCTTCACGTGAATACGATATTTGGCGAGTACGGTTGGGGGGGGGGGGGGGGATTCCATACCTTTCCAGCTGCGTGTCCCCCCCCAAAATGTCAGGCTGGGACCGCGCCTGGTATTTATAGATTCAGTCAAAAAAATAAGTTATTCTTGTAGACTCGATTTTTTATTGTATTTTTATTTACCTGACTTTTTTCCCTCTTAAAACTTGCCTCTCCTTCTCCGCCATTTTAACTCTCACAATGACGGAGAAATATATGTCACTATTAGCATTTTTTTCTTTGGTTCTTGTGTCAGCTCTTTTTGTGTTGAATAAGAATCTATAATATTTATATTATATTAACTTTATTAACGTTGCAGCGTTCGCGTTGGCGACATATTTATTTGACTAGTTGCGAAAAAATAATAATGTTTTTCATGTTTAATAGTGGCCAATATCAAAATTGTAATTTTGTTATCAATTATCATAATTTATTCAAAGTTATAAAAAAATATATGCTTTTATAAATTTTTATTTAAATGTAAATGTAATGTTTAGATTATCCTGAACTATTGCTGTCCTTGTCACCCACGCGTGTTATATACTAGTTAGAGTGAGATAGATGCTAGTTCTATATTTTAGTTGTAGATACAAAATTAATTTGGGAATCGTCTATCAGGGTTGCCACCTAATAGAATTTGCAAAAGTTTTTTTATTGTGTATTTAAATGCATTTCCAAAGAGTTAAAATTTATTATTGCATTTAAATTGAGTAAATATTAGGTATTGACAGACCGGTTGGCTTGGTTGGTAGTGACCCTGCCACCAGAGGTCGTGGGTTCGATTCCCACCCAGGGAAAATATTTGTGTGATGAACATGGATGTTTGCTCTGTGTTTGGGTGTTAATGATCTATATAAGTATTTATTAAAAAATATATATATATGTTTATCAGCCATTTGGTTTCCATAACAATTAACACAAGCGAAAGCTTCGTATGGGCACAGAATACATAATAGTAGCTAAACGCTACAGAACGGACACTCTCCGCCTCCCGCCAAAATTAAACACTTACCTCACCCCGCACGATCAGCCTTAAAATGGTCCGCATTTTTCTGCAAGGACGATACGCAACGAAGATTGACAACATTAATCAAATTGACTTAAAGTAATTTTATTATTTTGGATTTGTGATTATCGTTTTTCGTAGAAAATGGTTCGATATTGTTGTGTTTACTGATGTATTTCATCAGAAAAACGCGAATTTTTTTTACGCTAGTCACAAATGTGCCAACCATAAAGCGTTAACACACACATTTGCAGTCTCTACAGTTTGACTGTCAAAACGATAATTTTGTATGGAGTGTCCGGGGTGTGGTATGGGATCAGTTCGTGCCGTGTGTGAAAAATGTCCTGAAATATTTGAAATGTATAATTTGACTTTGCATTTTTCTTCGCATTGTAGTCAAATAAATAAAATAGAATTGCAAGGATGAAGTATGGGTTTACATCTATTTTTGGACTGTTTACATCTCGTAAGATACCTACATTACAATCTTACGGTGACACAAGCAAATGAGATTTTAGCAAATTGTAATCAAAATAGTTCTTTTTTTTTCGAAATAATGTACTCTACAGTAGTTACTAGTTACCTATTGCAAAATTTGAAAAAGTGGGTATTTTTTTCTTTCTTTATATCTAGGTATTTCTTGTAGGTGGCAACCCTTATATACTTTTAATATAAGAACTTTATATACCAATGCTTTAGTTTGGAAATGGTTTGTTAACGATCATCGAATGTACGGGCGGTGGTTACTGTGTTATATATTTATTTTATGTTTAAGAATTCGTTACTTGAATAAAATTTACCCAATATATTTGTGTTTTATTAGAAAGTGTGAACCCTCATGTTCCAGAAAATATTTAAATTTTGAATTAGAAACTACTTAATTGTTTAAACTAATAGTCCGAGAAAATTAAGTGGAAAATCTGTGATATGTCTGCTAAAAAAGGGTCCTTTGCACCCCCAACACCCTTAGCTCATCCCCATATTTGAGGACTTTCGATATGATCATCTGGATTCTGGACATGTCAAGGAATAACCAGCGATTTTCAAAACTACACGATTTATTTCCGCTAATTTTACTAATAATCAAATACTGAAGTTCTGTATGTAGAACAAAAATATCAAAAAATACGTCATAATCATAATATTTTCTCCGGTACTACCGGAAAAGAAACGAATTTGTTTGGGTCTTAGTTTGGGTTTAGTTCCTGATGGGGACAAAGAAACTAAAATGTCTCGGTCTGTCAAGTCACAGAAGGCTGATCGTGATCACCTACTTGTCAAGTATTAAAAAATTAAAAAACTACAGGACAGTTCTTTGGCATCGTATACATATATTACAGTCAAAACCCTTTACCGGTCAATAAGGTTATTTATTGACTGGTTAATTAACATACATATAATTACTGTTTTCAATAAATGATTTTTCTTAATTCTTAAATTATATAAAATAAAAATTATTTTAAAAGGACAACTACTGAGTTTCTTTCCCGACTCTTTAGAAACTGCTTACCGAACCAGTAAATGGCAAAACTATGTCACTCTATGTTACGAAAATTCAAAAGTGCTTATAAAAGAAGTCTGATTGAATAAACAACTGAGTTTGAATATCGATCAGTGAAACCGATACTGAATGAATGTGCCCCATACCCCACTAGGGAGACGGAGACGGGACACGGAGCTTCACAATTTCATACTATTTGCAAAGTATGATGTCTAATGGTACGTTCAGACGCGTGGCAAGCAGCCCTTGCGCTCGGTACAAACAAGCAAGCATGCGCCCATGCACAAACAACATGTTAACATGCTTATTCCCGTGCTTGTGCTCGTTGAATGTCACTTTGAACGCAAGCGTCTGAATTGCGTCTGAACCCACCATAACGTCACTTTTCGACGCCTTAGGGTCAACTCACACCAAAAGAGCGGCGAAGCATCCGCGCGACTCGTTCGAGTTTCTCATGCGATAATAAGTATTATAGTAATGAAAATAAAGTTAAAATTCATATGGCACTGAAACTGCGCTCCGCTTCGCTGCACTTCGCCGCTCTTTTGGTGTGAGTTGACCCTTATAAACATAAAAACAGTGTAAACCCATTTACTATCACGTAAAAAAATAAACAGCAACTTCGTCTGCTAAAATCGTCTGGGTGTCGATCAAAAGATTAACAACGTAATGTATATTTATAAACAACAAAAATAACATGTTTTGTATGCAACACCCACTCGCTTGCATGTGCGTAGAATTTATAATTAGCTTTAGAAATTATACGTTCTGAAATCCGATGAAAATAAGCTATCGGTCGACACTTACGGTTGTTGATGGAATTAAACTGTAAACATAAATCCATACTAATATTATAAATGCGAAAGTAACTCTGTCTAATCACGCCTAAACTACTGAACCATTTTGCATGAAATTTGGTCGGGAGATATTTTGATACCCGAGAAAGGACATAGGCTACTTTTTATTGCGAAATATGTACCACGGGCGAAGCCGGGGCGGACCGCTAGTATAACATATAGCAATAAATTAGTTAAAATAGATAGTAGGTAAAATTTCCAAATCCTACATACCTATATAAAGCTGAAGTCTCCGTTTGTTTGAACGCGCTTATCTCGAGAACTACTGAGCGCCGAGACAAATGTCAAAACGCCAAGGAATAGAATACGCTATCGATAGAAATTGACATAAGCGTACGATGTTTTGCCTAAGGATTCGGTCAAAATTTTCAAGCAGTCGCAATTAAATAAAATTGTGCAAAACATAATTAAAATGACATTTAAGAATTTCCTGTCGTATTGGTGTTTGGAAACATTTTTTTTGAGATCAATGAATAAACAAACAGGTTTTTCATAGAAACGGAGGCTCCTAGAAAAAAATGTATTTTATATTTTTTATAGATAATTAGATGATCTACAATTTTGGTTCAGGTGATTGTATGATAAACTTATCGTCTCAGCGAAAATCGCAAAAAAACCCTATTTTTTTATTAATTGACCTCGAAATTTTTTATTTCCGAGTACTAGAATGACGAGAGATTTAAATATTGATTTTGAACAAATTTCGGCAAGATTGGAATTTTGGTCGTGGTCGTCATCGTCGTTGGTAGTGTGACCGAACCATTACCAAAATGTCATGAGCTTATGTCAATAATTAGCGTTAGCAGTTTCTATTCCATGGCGTTATGCACGTTTGTCTAAAGGCCGATTTGAAAAATTCGCTGTTAGATAGCTCATTTGTCGAGGAAGGCTATAGCTATAGATATTATATCACCACGCTAAGACCAACAGGAGCGGAGCACTGCAGGTAAAACCGCGGGTCACAACTCACAGGCCACAACTAGTCTATACATATAATAAATCTGTAGGAGGGTCAATTCTGTACATTGAAAATATTGAAAAAATAAATAATAGTGTTACTGGATCGATACCAAACCCAAATATGTGATTAAAAAATTTTTTGTCTGTCTGTCGGTTCGATTTCGATGAAACTTGGTATAATTATACCTAAGTATCCTGGGCGTAAAATAGGATACTTTTTATCCTGGAAAAATACGTAGAAAAAAAATTAATCTTAATTTTTCAGTTTTATCCATAGACGTTGTTCTGCAGAACCGCGAACACACGTTGCGTATTAGTATATGCATAGCCGTATTTGGGTCCAATAGATATTATTAATTATAAGATGTCATTGTCAGAGTTAGGTACTCAAAATGGAGAAATAAACCATCCACGTGAAGACCGACATCCGCGCGAACGGAGTCGCGGGCGGAAGCTAGTCTAAAATAAAATATATTTATTACTTTATTTTTTTCATAATAAGTACACTGCCACTGTCAGGATGTCAATGTGGTGTCCACTGAAAATCAGTGGAGAATCTAAGTGTCTTATATGTCCTTAGATTCTCAAACCACTGAGTGGATATTATCCATTTTGTGCCGTTGTAACTAGTTATAAGTTAATTTTATTTATTTTTTATGTATTAATGTGCATCGGTACAAATAAATGTATTTTCTTTCTTTCTTTCTTCTTTCTAAAACTAAAAAATAATGCAATTATTGTATTTTCACCGATCCTTGATAAGTGTACAAAGTTTGAATTAAATCTGTCCGTTTCAAGTGCGTCAATATAAACGAGTCGGTTACATACAAATATACAGGTGAAGCTAATAAAAGCGTTATAACGACTCATCACCAGAATTGTTTAGGTACCTACCCTATAAAAAGTTATGAGATAGCGCATTAAAAAGAACAAAACATACATAAAAAATTTATTGGTCTGTGCAGTGTGTATACAGTTGAAATAACTAATAAGAACCACAGTCTATATCTATACATATAATAAAATCGTATGAAAGTCAAAACTGTACATTGAATATTTTTTTAAAGAATAGATACATGGGCTGTGAATTGTGATCTACAATAGATCTAAATACGACCAAAAAATTGTTTTTAGAATTTTTTGTCTGTATGTATGTTTGGGCTAAACTCAAAAAGAACTGCGTGGATTTCATTCAAATTTGGTACAGAGATAGCTTGAGACCTGAGGAAGGACATAGGATAGGTTTTATCCCGGTTTAATCTCATGTGAACGGAAATTATGCTAGTTTTTCTTTAACTACGCGAGCGAAGCCGCTAGTATACAATAAAAGTTTGCGTATAACGAAAAATATACATCTTGTTCGTATGAATTAGAAACCTTTAACACTTTATTTTGTAATCTAAGCTATAATAATACTCCTTTGATGTCATTAACTGAACAGATAAAATAGACTGTACTAATAATATCTAAGTTGAGTCATAAACAGCGATGGCTTACGAAAATAAATAATGCAAATTTGATGATCAAACGCTGTTTCACGTGAGGAGTTTGTATAATGAAAAGGCAGGAAATTCAACGTTTGATAAATATAAAACATTTTAATGAAATAATAATGTGCGTTATAAAAATGTTTTAATAACACATTTTTGTTGATTTAAAACCACCGTTTCTACAAATGAATTTACAAACAATCTATGAAATATTATCTATTTCAATATTCATTATTTTTCGATCCAACATAAGGCAGGTTGGTACCGAAACGTAACACGCCGCGACTTTTAAGTTTTTTCGTAGTTGGCAACACATGTTAAGACTTAAGTTGCTTGGTCATCGTATGGTCATCGTATTGTGGCGGGAGGTAAGTACTATAATCAATACCGTGAAAAAATTTGAATCACACAAGCTTAAATTTTTAAAGAAGATAAAGATCAATAAAAAAGAATGGAATTAATTTATTGGTGGTAAAATAAGAAATACATACAAACAAACAAAAATACTAGTTAAAATACTTGAGAGGTGTCAAAGGACACCCCGATGAAACGAATTTCCTTTCGCTATGAGAGAGAAAGAGAGAAACATAATTATTAGAGAAACACGCACGTCGCACGGCTTACAACTACAAGAAAAAGTGTCATTACAATTTTTGATCTTAATTCTGTCTAGCCTCCTTTGGCAACTACTTTCGCTTCATGCGTTACCGCCCTAACAACATCTGTGTTGTATCACAGTCTGCTTTATCAGCGAGACTCATTAGCTGTCCATTGCGAACGTTATTGTGAATTACAGCCACGATATTATAGTATTTATAAATCGTATTATGTCATGGCTTGAGATATACTTGCTGATGTTTGGGAATGATTTTTAAAACGCATATGGTGTGTGTGGAAATTGCTATCTGCTAGATATCATTCAGGCAATTGATTAAGGGCCGATTTTTCAATGCTTGGATAAAACTTATTTGTCGAATAATGTATAAAACTACCATTTTAAAAACGTAGGACGTAGGTATTCTAATTGCCCGTATTTGACAGTTTACTTGACATTTTAATATTATCGTGTAAATACAGTAAATACTAGTGAAATACTATAATGGACGGAAAAGTTTCTTGGTTTTATGAGGTTTTATCCAAGCATTGAAAAATCGGCCCTAATAGGCGCATTATTATGAGACGATAACAATGAAACTGTTGATTTGATCAGTTTGCTGCGAAATATTCTATGCGCTTTTGCTTTTTCTTGTTTGTGTACAATACTATGTATGCTTAGATCTTAATAACTACGCAATGGATTTCGATGCGGGTTTTTAATAAATAGAGAGGCTTTCGAAAAGGTTTATGTATATAATTTGTTAGGTTTTAGACTAAGCGGGCAAAACAACGGACGAAAAACAAGTAGTCTATATTTTAACACCAACCCACGAGTCGTTATAAAAAATACAGATTTAGCTCTCAAGGATATAGATAAAGTATTAAAAAATTCGTATTTTTAAACCTATTTCCCGTAAACATAAAATCAACAAAAAATAGAGTTTGACGCAACCTGGTGCTTCAATAAAAATTACCGTAAATTATTTTTAGGGTTCTGTAAAGTTTGAAAATTCTAATGTATTCGAAACTAACTGTTCGGCCTGGCTTCGCCCAAGATTACAAGGGAAAAATGCTGTAGTAGGTAGGTAATTCATCGTATACCTATCATCTTTTCATGCCCTACTCCCTTCTCCTATCATAAAGGAACTCAAAGTTTGTAAAAAAGTATGGAAGTATGTTTTTTTTTTTTCTTAGTGCTATAACCACTTTACAGATAACGACGATACTTGGCATTGATGTAGCTTTTGTAGGTACCAGAATACCATATTAACTATAGACACAATGTGCTTTTGCTCGCAGGTTCGCTAAAAGCCGACAAGAAAAGTTATATCACTTCACGACACAATCATGACAATATTTTGTTGTACCTATTCGATATGTGTGCCAGATTTAATCAAAATCCGATCGCCTCTTCACCTTTACCCGAAACTTTCATATATCCTCACTTTTCCTATTTATAAGTCACTAGCTTTCCGCTCGCTGCTTCGCCCGCGTTTTCAAAGAAAAACCCGCATAGTTTTCGTTCCCGTGTGATTTCCGGCATAAAACCTATCCTATATGTTAATCCATGTTACCCTCTATATGTGTGCTAAATTTCATTGTAATCGGTTCAGTAGTATTTGCGCGAAAGAGTAACAAACATACACACATACACGTACATCGATCCTCATAAACATTCGCATTTATAATATTAGTAACATAAGATAGGATAGGATAACAACAGTCCAATTTCACAGTAGTTCAGTAAGAATCAGTTAATTCAACAGAACCATCTACAAAACCAAACAACTCGAGCTTATAACAAAACCAAACAACTCGAGCTTATAACAAAACAAAAAAGTTTATACTCTAAACAAAGAAACACATAAAAATCGATCAAACCGCCCATAAAAATTTTATACGAGAAAGTTACGGCTTAAGAATTTTTAGATACAGTTCTTTTCTTCTATAAATATACAATCTTGATGATTCATTTGATAAATTTATGGGAATATATGTAGGTACTTCTTTCAAATAAAAACGAAGCCCGAAAGCCGAAAAGACAAGTACTTTTTTGTTTCGATCTAAGCAAACATCTTTAATTTAAGTCTATTATAATCTAAGATTATAATTTTATAACGCCCAATAATGTTAACTTCCCATACCTATTTTATAATATTCTGCAAATGTTAGTTAATGAAGATTTTAAACGCCTAGGTACCAAATACAATAAAACATGTTGTGTGGTTTTATGAAACCACGGTAAAAGTGAAACTTTTTTTCACACTATAGACATTTAACTAAAAATTAACGTATTTGTACGATGATTATCGTACGTATCGTGCGTCACGCGACATGCGCTACACAGACCAAAAAGTTTGAGACGATGTAATAAAAGTTTCACTCTTTAAAAAGCTCTATCTTCGTCTAGGTTCTTTAGATTCTTATATTATATACTTATATTATAAAACTGAAGAGTTTGTTTGTTTGTACACGCTAATCTCAGGAACTACTGGTCCGATTTGAATTCTTCTTAATTCTTTCGGTGTAAGTTAGCCCATTTATCGAGGAAGGCTATAGGCTATACATAATATATCATCACGCTAAGGCCAACAGGAGCGGAGCAATGCGGGTGAAACCGCCGAGCATAGCTAGTATAAGATTGTAATAAGTATGTAGTCTATGTATAAGATATCAAGTCAGGACTTAAGAAATAACTATAATCTTTCAATTTTCAAGCTTTCAGCTTTTCCAAAAAAGTTATTTTCATAAAAAAAATCCACATTTTACGACAAACAAAATTCCCGCCAAAATCTTTTCAGTTTGACGTTTAGTGCTGCGTTTAGGAATTGTTAATCATTACAAACGAGCGACATTGTTTGTAAATACGATCGACATTTTAATTGCCAGTTTAAATATTTAAGAGGCGTAAAGGGCGGCATGTACTAAATTATTTCATTTTTGTCATATTTTTGAACAAATTATAACAATTTCGTTCGTAATAACTCAGCCCCCGGAATCACAGACACAATAGAAAATCTATTGTGTCGTGGACCGAACGGGCCGCTGCACTGGGGGCTCAATGGGTTAATGTGATTATGTCTTGTTTATGTATATTTCGTGTTTTAAGACTAGCTGCTACTACTACCCGAGTTAAAAAAAAATGTTGTGTGGTTTTATGAAACCACGGTAAAAGTGAAACTTTTTTTCACACTATAGACATTTAACTAAAAATTATCGTACGTATCGTGTGTCACGCGACATGCGCTACACAGACCAAAAAGTTTGAGACGATGTAATAAAAGTTTCACTTTAAAAACAATATGAAAAAAAATGTGGTGGATGGTGATAAAAAAACGGCCTTCTTTATTAACATAGATATATGTAAATTAATAAAAATAACAAATTAACCTTATTTATTATACAATTAATTTCCAAAAAATATGAATTACGTATACGAATATTCAGTTACGAAGGTATAAGGTGAACCACTAGCTCAGTTACTTGCTCTAAGAAAAAAAAGCATGTGCCGAGCACACCTGTCAGAAGTGAAACTTCTTCTTCTTCTTTTTGAAGTGAAACTTCCTTGGCAAGATTCAAAAATACCTTAACTGTCGCCTTCCTCAATGACGTGACCGTATTGTCATGACACGACCTGGAAATTTTACTCTCAACGCTCCTAAAGCAGTTTCACTTCAAAAAAATAAATAATGTGGCCTGTATAATGTAAAAATATGCAGTGGATATAAAAATGTTGATGAAGAAATGTTTTATGAGCGCCGTTCTTTACAAGCATCATTGGTATATTTGTGTTATTTTAGTTCAAACTTCAAAGCTATTCTAAACGCGATTGCGTAGAAATATATTTTTTGCACATTGCACATAATAGTGTATGGTGAAGGATAACATCATGGTTATATTTAAGCAAATAACGTTGTATTTAACCGACTTAAAAAAGGCCGGTAGTGCATTTCTTGGAATATTATTTACTAGTTGCGCCCCGCGGTTTCACCCGCGTGGCTCTGCTCCTGTTGGTCTTAGCGCGATGATATAAGCCTTCATCGATAAATAGGCTATCTAACACTGAAATAATTTTTCTAATTGGACCAGTAGTTCCTGAGATTAGCGCACTCAAACAAACAAACAAACTCTTCAGCTTTATAATATTAAGTACCGACAGATTAACGTTGAGATTAGCGCATTGAAACAAACAAACTCTTCAGCTTTATCATATTAAGTAGGTACAGATACGTATATTATAGTACAATCGAAATATTTCTAAACTTTTAGCTTAAAGCTCTTGTACGTGTGTTTTAAATCTCGGTATTCTTAGAACCTTTAAATCTATAAATAAATAAATTGCAATTTCGTCAAATTTAATTATTTTATGCGTAGTCAACTTGTTTCCAAGTAATGAATATTACATGAACTTTTATAAAAATTTAAAACAGATAATTTACGAGAATTCGACATTATCACTCAAACGAACATACGACAAATCCTCATTGCGATGCGGCGAGTGGCTACGAATGACAAAAGGTACAGAGTCTAATATATAAAATTTCCGTTTCACAGTGTTAGTAAACATACACCTCCAAAACGGCTGGACCGATTCTCATGAAATTTTCTGTGAATATTGGGTAGGTCTGAGAATCGGCCGACATCTTTTTTTCATACCCCTAAGTGATAACAATCTTAGGCAGAACAACGTTTGCCGGGACAGCTAGTATACTAGAATAATTAACACCCAGACACAGAGCAAACATATATGTTCATCACAATAATGTTTGCCCTGGGTGGGAATCGAACCCACGACCTTCGAAAGCTTCGTTGTGGCTTCACTACCAACTAAGCCAACTACTATTTTTAGTAAAATTCTTGCAAAGGAACAAACACAATAAAAACTTTTCTCTGCAATATTAGTTTAAAACTACGGACGGAAATATTTTCCATTATGATATCAACCCAGACTGAAATACATGTGTACAGTATCAATTCATAAACTGTTAATTCGATTAAAGTCTAAAAATAATCGCGTCTTGCTGTCTATGCCTGTTCCAGTTCCCTGGAGGCCATCGCCGATTTGACGTCTCGCGCGTTTATCGATGTTCCATATTTAAAAATTTGAAAAGTCAATTTTCAAAAGCGCGCTAAAAAAGGCGCCAGTTTTGTTTCGTTTGTGGTTGTGATTAAAAAAAAAACATGACTCGGAAATTGTACGTGGTCTTCTATTTGTTGATCATTTTTTGGGAAATCGATGGGAAAAGTTCGGAAGAGAGGACTCAGGAAACACGCAGTGTAAAGGTAAATTATTTAATTTATGTATTTTATTTCTACGAATAAATAAATATTTATTCTGGGGTTGATTCTATAATTTTATAGGAATATAAAAAAATGTAACTGATAAACATTATTAAATATTCAGGAAGTAAATATATTCTACTTCTACTTTATTTATTTTTTTAAATATTTTTTAAATTTAATCTTAAAAATATCGCACTATTTTCTTTTTTCTCAAACCATTTGTGACATGTATCATGATAAAAACGGCAACAAGCGTTTATAATTGGCCATAAATTAAAACTGTTCTCTATGACAAAAAATAATATGAAAGTACTGGCTACAAAAAAGCACTAGTGCAAAAAAAATCGAATAAGAAATTAAATGAAGAATCTTGATTCAAAACTAGTTTTGAAAATTTATTAAAATATCAATCTTAAAAGTTAGTGAAATTAGTAACCTATACTTGAGTATTTATCAATCAAGGTGCGTATTTTTTGTAATTTATAGATATTGAAGAGATATTTGATATTTATACGACACAAATAAACAAAATAACACACTCAATGGTACTTAACATGCGTATAGAAGATTTCCCGCTTTCTTCAATACCTAGTAATTTATCTGAGTACCTACCAAATGTTATCTGAATTATTTTTATTCCTTTTTTAACCGACTTAAAAAGGAGATTCTCATTTCTGCCGGTATATTTTACAAGCAAATTGACTTTCGAATTCAAGTATGTAGTTAAAATGTTATTTTCTTTTTACAATAAATTAAATTTTATTACGTAGGTACTAGCTTTCCACCCGCGGCAAATTTCATGCAAATTGATTCAGTAGTTAAGGCGTGATTAAGTAACAGACAGACAGACAGAGTTAATTTCGCATTTATAATATTAGTATGGATTTAAATTACTGTAAGTAAATGTGCATTGTGCATTTAACTTTTGCTGAATGAAGAAGAAATAGACAGCATTTATTTATATCGTGAGAATGGTGAATTATTTTTTGTATTCTCTAAGTTTAGGTTAGGTACTTACTTTGAATTATTTAAAAAAAGCATGTTACTGAAACCATGTTAAATTTTTAACACTGACATACTCTTTGGATGTGTAGATTTCTATGATATATTGAAAGTATATAATACTAGCGGTCCGCCCCGGCTTCGCCCGTGGTACATATTAACGTTTTCTCTACATAAGAACCATCCTCGTACTTCAAGGAATATAATAAAAAAAGAATTATCGAAATCGGTTCAGCCGTTCTCGAGTTATGGAATTACAACGAAAAGTGGCATTGATTTTTATATATTAGATAAGTGTCCCCCCGCGGCTTTACCCGCACCGAAACTGAATAAATTAATTATTATACTCATACAAAAACCTTCCCCGAACCACCTACCACCTGCATCTATCAATTAAAAAATAGCATCAAAATCATACTTAGGTCTTAGTTGGGTCTTAGCATACGTAGCGATGGACTGACAGCAGAAATTAGCGACTTTGTTTTATATGTACATACTATTTTGTTGATAAACTGTATAAAATTAATTATAATAAATTATTATAACATTTAATATTTTAACCGACTTCAAAAAAAGGAGGAGAATTCGACCGGTATGTTTTTTTTTAATGTATTTACACCGATTACTCCGAGGTTTCTGAACCGATTTACGTGATTCTTTTTTGTTCGATGCGGGATGGTGTCGAATTAGTCCCATAAAAATTTTATTCGGATAGGCCCAGTAGTTTTTATTTTATGAGCATTTTTGTCTGTATTTGTAAATGTTGCAAGTGCAAGTTTGAAGTGGGATTTTTTTAACGTAGTTATCACTTGTTACATCTTTATCTACGCTAGTTTTGTATAAAATAAACGAATTTTAAAGTAAATATTCTCTCATGACTGTCAATCAAATAATATGTTTATGATCTTTATAACATTTTATAAATGAATAACTCATACGCTTACAATACGTTTTGTATATAAATATTTCAGCCTTTGAAAAAATAAATGAAGCTTTAGACAAGTTTGATCTTGAATATGAAATGAAATCAACTAAAATATCGATCAAATCGGCCATAGCGGCCAGCGGGCAATCTTATTGAGATTTTCAAATCGGTTCAGTAGTTTTGTAGTTTCATAAGTACTTTTGACTGCTTAATACAATCAATGATCTCTTCTCTTCTCTCATATTTTTTTCATATATAGTTCTCGTATTAAAATGTTAGTAACCATACTCCACTGAAATCCCTGAACTGATTCTCATGATATATTGAGTAGATTTGGGTAGACCTGAAAATCGGCCAACATCTAATTTTCCTTCCCGTAATATCTAAATTAATAAGGCTGAAGAGTATGTTTGTTTGAACGCGCTAATCTCAAGAATTACTGGTCCGATTTGAAAAATTCTTTCGGTGTTTGATAGCCCAATAGATCGAAGAAGGCTATAAATCATGACGTTAAGACCAACAGGAGCTGAGGGTAACACCGCGGGGTACAGCTAGTATAATATAATAAATTTAAATATAATAAGTTTAAATAAACTTACGATTTATATTTATTTTAGTTCTTGCACTTGATGTCACATTTAGTTGTTTTATATCCGTGTTAGCATTCCTTACGAAAACAGCCGTACCTGTGGCCATACCGTCATTAGACGATATTATTGTACAGAGTAGTTCTCCGCTCACCCGCAATTTTTTTTACTTTTTTGTCAAGGTGTACAAGTTAACACTATTGAATTAGATTAAGTGAATTGTAAAATTCTTTTGAAAATAAATGTCTCTAAACCTAATAAGGGTAAGGCAGAACAACGTTTGCCGGGTCATCAGCTTGTAACATAAAAATATTCATTCTCTATGTTTTTCAATTCTTATAAATCTAAGCTTATAAATATTGTCATTAAGACTGTCATATTTCGAAAATATTAACTATAGTTTTATTTATATCTCTTCCTTCCACACACATCACGATGACACATATATCCGACATCTGCATTACAATATGACACACAGCGACATCAAATAAATATACAGGAAGGCCTACTTCTTAATAATTATTTAAACACACATAAATTAATTTTAATTTAAAAAGGAACTGTCGGGATTTATTTCCATGAGATCTTGCGTAAATACTATATTTGATAATAAACTAGTCTTTATTCACTTGCCCGAAAATGGGGATAAATTACAAAATAGCCCTAAAAACTTTGTATCTGCCACATACAATATTCTCCACGTTCATTATGTAACATAGAAACTTAAAATCCATACTTATAATATTATAAATAGGAAAGTAACTCTGTCTGTCTGTCTGTTACTCAACTCAACACGCCTTAACTAATGAACCAATTTGCATGAAATTTGGTATAGAGATATTTTGATACCCGAGAAAGGACATAGGTTTTATCCCGGAAATCCCACGGCAACGGGATCTATGCGGGTTTTTCTTTGACTGCGCGGGCGATGCCGCGGGTGGAAAGCTAGTAAAATATATAGATAATGACAACAAACAAAACAAACAATAAATACAATATATAATATATAGTATAATTTAATTTAATGCACGAAGGTCAATAAATTTGCCAAAAAAAAAACAAGAAAAAATAGGTCACCTTATTTGCGCCCAGTACACAAAGCTTGCCAAACGACAATAACTATGATTTTGTTGCTAAATATTATAAATCTGTGTAATTGTAGCGACGCTGCTTGCCAAGTGACGCAAATTAGCTTATTTTTGATAATTCTCAAGGACGTATGCACTTGGCCTCGAAAGGATTACAATGGTGGATTTTCCAACAGGCTGAGTAGGTAACCACAGGCGTCAGATTTGAGATTATTATAAAACAACTAAAAGTACCTACACATAAATTATCCGTTATCTATATGAAAAATATATTATAGACTAGTTTTCCGCCCGCGTCTTCTCTTAATATAGACCAAGTTGTGATATAGACCATACTAATATTTTAACTTTGTAGAAAAGGCCCTGGATTATATTCTAAAAAGAACACGATTGACTAAACTTCACTGTTGTACACAGTCAAGCCGCTTTCAGTTGCGGATAGGTATTTGTTACCAGCTGTGCTCCGCGGTTTTACCCGCAGTGCTCCGTTCTTGTTGGTCTTAGCGTGATGATATATAGCCTTCCTCGATAAATGGACTATCTAACACCGAAAGAATTTTTAAATTCGGACCAGTAGAGATTAGCGCGTTCACAGTGCCGTCTTTAAGGCAGGGCCCGAGGCCCCGAGGTAGGCAGGGGCCCCACAATTCTGAAAATTTTCGATATACAACAACAAATTTTATAACATAATAAGAAAAATATCAAATCACACACTTGGTAAAATAGAAACAAGATTTAGAAAATTTGTTTAAAAATTTATTTTTGCACTAAAATAACAGTAATTATATACAGCTTAAAAAACTTTTTTTCTCGATTTCTTCGCAGCAAAATTAGATATGAGTTCATCAAAATCAATCGATTTTAATAAGTCCGATTCTATACTCATTAAACTTAGATGATTCAATCGTGACTGTGACATTGTGCTTCGATGATCGGATTTTATCAACTTTAATCTAGAAAATGATCGTTCACCAGCACAATTGGTGATCATTAGGGTAAGGAATATTCGGAGACTTATTTCAATATTTGGGAATGTAGACGTCAGAAATTCTTTCTTCAGTTGCAAGTATAGATCAGGAATAAATAATTCTTCGTTCTTTCGTGTATCACGAAGATAATGTTTATAATGTAAACATTCTGATATTAAATTTTCTGCAGAAATGTCTTGATCATATTTTCTGGCAAGCTTTTCGCAGCATTCTTTTATTCCTTCGTATGTCATGTTTGGTAGAGCAGTAAAAAACTTGAAGTTATCATTCACCGTTTCGTAAGCAGTTTTTCTGGTTTTCAACGGCGTTCAAACAAACAAACTCTTCAGCTTTATATATATAAGCATAAATATGCAAGCGAAAATATTCGAAATATATAGAAAAGACTTTGGGCTGAAGCACATTATTCGGTGCTAATTATTATTCTGTTCTTCACTACATAGTATAAAGCAAAGTCGCTTTCTCTGTCCCTATGTCCCTTTGTATGCTTAAATCTTTAAAACTACGCAACGGATTTCGATGCGGTTTTTTTTAATAGATAGTGTGATTCAAGTGGAAGGTTTTAGTATATAATTTATTAGGTTTTAGACAAAGCGGGCGAAGCTGCGGGCGAAGTTGCGGGCGGTAAGCTAGTATTTTATAAAAATGAAGCCACACTCCACAGCAATTTGTTTTTGTTGTTTACATAAGGCGTCCGTCGTTCGCAGTCACACAGTTCACACCGGCCAAGTGACACACCCACAATATCCATATCTCACTCAATTCCGCATTGAGGCGGTTTGTTAAGTGTCAAAAATGCTCGTTGTGTTTAAAATAAAATGTTGAATATAAAAAAAACTTTTTTTTAACTGTCTATGATTTGGCGCCAAATGTATGCATTTTAAACATATTTATAACCTTGATTGCAATTTTTGATTTAGATGAAACTAAGCATAACATTTTTTACGAATATAATATTTGATAATATTTATCTTACTTGATTCATCTAAATCCATACTAATATTAAAACTAATAATCCATACTAGGTAGGTATAATATTATAAATGCGAAAGTAACTCTGTCTGTCTGTCTGTTACTCAATCACGCCTAAACTACTGAACCAATTTGCATGAAATTTGGTATGGAGATATTTTGATACCCGAGAAAGGACATAGGCTACCTTTTATTGTGAAATATGTACCACGGGCGAAGCCGGGGCGGACCACTAGTATGTATATAAAACTCAAAAGTGTTTGACTGACTGACATAGGGATCTATAGGTAAACCAGAATCTGATGGCAATTAGTGAAATCAAAATTTTGAGTGTGCAACCCTGGGGAAAATGGACTGAACGATCTTGATACTGCTTATTTTTTATTTTGTCCTCAATATCATTAGTCACATTACATAAGTGGACAATACTGTACTTAATAATGAGATATCCACTTAATATTATCATGGATATTATGTAGGTACATACTTACATGTATAATATACAATAATTATACATATTATTACTTTTATACAGGTAATATATATCATTATTTACACATACCTATATTTGTATATTTATTACCAGTATGCCATGTGAAAATTTCGATATAATGATAATGTACCTAGATCAAAACTGCTTATAATTTTTTATAAAATAAAATAAAACTATGTTTATTTTCGTAAGTATTAACAGATACACACATTATAAAATTGACTTGGACAGCTTGGACTTGACGAATAGCCGTATTGGAAACTCCTGTAATAAGTTTTCATAAAATTATATTCTAATCAACAAACAATATTATAGTTACCTACATATAATATTTTTTAATTTAAAGTATCAAAACGGGGAAGTCCAATTTACCAATAAAATCATCAAAATTGAAAATTGTGATGTGTTTGACCCTTCTTCTTCGAATGTTTTTCTATACACATTATAAACAACACATCTTATTTGTGATCGCACTGGCTTTTTCGACATTTTCGAAGATTTTTTAGACAAAATCCTAAAAATTATTCATCAACTGCAAAAAAGACAAATAATTTGACAACCAATTTGATAGTTGTCAAATAAGTTGCCACATGAAATTCTTTTATTTCTTAAATATAAATATGCCATCAGATTCTGGTAGACCTATATCAACGCACAGCCTTAACCTTCGGGCTGAAATAAATTGCTATGGAGAACCTAATTTTCATACCTTCGTACAATCATTAATAAGAACACAAGTCAAGTAACTGCGTTAAAAACAACACTTCAAACTTGCACTTGCAACATTTACAAATACAGACAAACATGCTCATAAAATAAAAACTACTGGGCCTATCCAAATAAAATGTTTATGGGACCAATTCGACACCATCCCGCATCGAACAAAAAAAGAATCACGTAGATTGGTTCAGAAACCTCGGAGAAATCAGTGTACAATGTACATACATAAAAAAAAAACATACCGGCCGAATTGATAACCTCCTCCTTTTTTTGAAGTCGGTTAAAAAGTGTGAAAAAGTCTTCAATCAAGACCATTTACACATTATATTTAATTCTAGAAATGTGGGCGTTGAAAAATTATTCAATTAAAACATTAACAATAACATAACTTTCGCTACGATTACAAAAAAATATAATTTTATATTCAATCTTCTCTAAAATAAAACTCGGCATTTTTATTTTATTATTACTCATTCGAATTATTTACACAGCATTTTAGACCGCGTAACGACTGTGCAATAAAAATAGGCCAAGTGCGAGACGGATTTGCAACGCTGCGTTCCGTACAAAAAAACTAACGAGCTGAAAAAAATGGTAACCCATCCCATTCATGACCGTGTCTACAGCTGCTTGACTTCGATTTTTTATTATTTGTTGGACAGACAGACGAACAGTGAAGTCTTAGTAATTTTTAACCGACTTCAAAAAAGAAAAGTTTCTCAATTCGTACCGTATGTTTTTTTTTGTATGTAACATACATACAAAAAGAAACTCGATTTTCCCAATTATGAATGGATTTTAATGATTCTTTTTTAAGTAAGTATGTCCATGTGTATGTATTGTGCTGTCCTTGATAAATAAATGTTTCTTTCTTTCTAACCCTAAAAATGTCTACCAATAAAAATTACACGTATGTGTCATACATAAATAAATACAATTTTGCGTTTGGAGTTTCGCCAAGATATCGGCCGATGGAGGCGCGTAAATATTTCTTTCGAAATACATTCGAGAACTGATGTGTTTATTGGAAATGCATTTGCAAACGCATTATATTAGGGCTGCCTGCGCCTAGTTAATAATTAATATACTGTATGTATTTAGGTACCGCTTGTATGAGAATATAAGACAAACCTAATATGGACATAGGTACTTATAATATTAGGTACTTGTTGTAATTAATAAACTATAAAGTTTAAATGTCATTTTTGACATCTTACACATATCCTCCGTGGCAGTGTTCTCTCTTGCTTGCTAGCTCGACGCTGCACTGTACCTACCACACTGTACGCTATTATAAGAAAGTGATTAATAAAACGAAATATAAAGTAAAACACCTGTTTAATTGCAACAAGTTATGGGTCCAGGTACATACCGCCCGCGTTTTCGAAGAACTCGCATAGTTCCCGTTCTTACGAGATTTCCGGGATAAAAAGTAACTTGTCTTATTCTGGGTCTTCAGCTACATACCAAATTTCATTGTAATCGGTTCAGTAGTATTTGCGTGACATGACGTGTGATCCATCCTCACAAACTTTCGCATTTATAATATTTATATAAGTATTTGGGACAACCCTATTCGTGAGAAGTTGTAAAGACGTGTAAAGATCGGGTTAAGTGCGGGAATAACTGCCTCGCTTCACGCACTGTTTCTGAGTTAACTGTTGGGTGTTTTAGTAGATTGTTTGTTTGTTCACCTGAGTTCGAGGTTGAATATAAATGAATGATGTAATTTGGTACGAATATAGTTTGAAATTAAAACGCCTGCAAGAGTCCGGGGGGCGGCCCAATGGCATGGCCCTTGGAAAATCTCCCTGCCGTAAATTACTAGCAAAGACCTGCGATGGTGGAAATGGGCAGATGGAAGTTGGCCTGATGGAGGTTGACAAGCCAGCTAGTAATGAAACTAGTAACTGAATCATTTCAATTGGAGCTAAAAAGTCCTTATACTCTTATTGAGGTTGGAAAACATTAACCATGTGAAGCTGGAAAGTTATCATTAAAATAAAAGAAATTTAGTAAATCTTTATAAGAAAGCCGTGTGCTGTATAATGGATGAATTCCCAATGAATTAGGAAATTGAGACATTTTAACTCCAAAATATGTTTCCTTGTCGAAAACCGAAAATCCTTGAATCGTGCATGCATGCATGGAGTCGCGGAAACTTAGTTTAAAATATATAACTCTTTTATTTCCATACATTTGAAAGAATCAGAAACATAAGCTTTTTTTTAAGTGGGGAAATCTTGCATTGATACCCACGGCCTCCGGGGAAGGGGCCATGGGTTATGTCGGATTCCTACTGACTAAGTAGCTCCCCCCTCCATCGCCCAGAGAAACATATGCCTAGCAATGCTTTTACATCTAAATGAAAAAAAAGGAAAGGTATCTTTTTCCTTATTTTTAACCGACTTTAAAAAAGAAGGAGGATCTCAATCCGTCTGCATTATTTTAATTTTTTTCTTTGTTTATTCATAACTTTAAATTTCGTAGTAATAATAATTTTATTTATATTTTCAGAGTGATGCCACCGCGCTTATATTTGCTGATGAGTTCAAACAGACAATAGAACGATATTTGTTTGGAATATGCCCGCAGCCATATAAGGTAAGCCTATATTTTAATATGCCTTAATTATTCGAATTCCACTTAAATTGTTTTAGAATAAGGCAATTCGACTAGAGTTTTTTTTTTTTGACACGGCACCCGCCATCACAGGGTGTTCGCGCCACCTCTGGAATATTGTCCAGAGACATTATTTAATTTTTTTTTTATTTATAAATACCAATTTACACACACATAATTAATTAAAATAAAATTATTTACCTTACATAAATTAAAATACATAATTAAAAATATTAAAATACTGGTTAAATAATAACATACATGCAATAAACGCTACAAAAATTCAAACTAGGTATCCCTAATATCACACAATCACACGCCATTGTTTCGCTTATTGACTACTTCTACAATATATTTAAATTTTTTAAGAAAGTATCCCTGTACTTGTCCCCCAGGGCGGAAGGCAGATTCTCACCCGTCATCGTCATGCCGACTTTCGACTAGAGTTATATAGTTCAGGATACATCGCCCATTTTTGCAAGTGACTACTATCAAGCTGATTTTCCGTTTGTAGCTTTATTTTGATGAGACACCGAATAATTTCGTGTACGAAACTCTCGATTGTGGTAGCTAACAGAGATAACAAGGATAAAATTTTTTGATTTGATGGTTCTCAAATATTTATTACGCAATTTGTAGGACAATATGTCTGTTGAATTATATAAACATTAACTAAGTGAAAACAAAAAAATCAGCTTGTTAGTAATCATTTATGATGACCTCGTTATCGATACACTTTGGAAAGGGGGACTCTTTGAACCAACCATAGATTTTGTAGGACAAATATTTTTTCGAATCTAATATATAAAAATCAATGCCACTTTTCGTTGTAATTCCATAACTCGAGAACGGCTGAACCGATTTCGATAATTCTTTTTTTATTATATTCCTTGAAGTACGAGGATGGTTCTTATGTAGAGAAAACGTTAATATGTACCACGGGCGAAGCCGGGGCGGACCGCTAGTAATTTAGGTAATTATCTTGAGATTGAAAAAAAAAATCAGTTAGTAAGTAATAAATATTTGAGAACCATCAAATCAAAAATTTTTATCCTTGTTATCTCTGTTAGCTACCACAATCGAGACTTTCGTACACGAAATTATTCGGTGTCTCATCAAAATAAAGCTACTAACGGAAAATTAGCTTGATAGTAGTCACTTGCAAAAATGGGCGATGTATCCTGAACTAATAAGAATTAAGATGGAAAATTAATCTCAAAATTAGCTTTATCGACAGTGAGAGATAATTTGCATTAATTGTTTGTTGATACCATCGAACTCAGAAACTTCCGATTTAAACAGATAATTAATATGAATCCACATTTTTCAAGCCTGCATGTAACACACATAAAACATTTTTTCAATAAGTCATGCGGCGGGATTAGAACCCGAGTCTACAGCATACTACGCCAAACCTCCTAAATGATTGAGGATGGAAATTAATGTGCTCATCTACCATTATAACCATACCCTCATACCTTGATATACCATAATCCGGCATTAGTCCCGTTGGTTGCAGATGCCACTCGGCAACAAGAACAAGAACGGGACCACCTTCACGTGTGACCTGGACACTGATCAGCAGGACTTGGCGGGGAGGTGACTGGAATTTGTTTACGTTACTTGCCTTATTATCTCTTTAGACATTAAATAATAATAGTTAAAAAAAACTAAAAAACACGCTTTTTATAGAAAACCGAACTAAAAAATAGAAAATTTTAATATCAAATTAGTGTATTGTCATCGGTCCTCAATAAATCTACAAAGTTTGAACGAAATCTGGCCGTTTAAAGCGGGTCAAAATCACGCCCAAAGAAGTCGGTTACAAACAAACATACAGGTGAAGCTAATATAAAGCGTGTAATAAAGCGTGTAAAAAGAACGTGTATACCTAGCACACGCGTCAGAAGTGAAACTTCTCATCGCCTTGCTCCACGACGAGACGGTAGTGCCATGACACGATCTTGAAATATTACTGTGCTCTCAACGCACCTAAAAAAGTTTCACTTCAATAATTTTTTTTAATTTTCTACATGTTATGAAAGATATCTACTTACTTTGTCGGATTCTTGCAAAATATCTACTTTGAAACATGCCAAGAAGTTTCACTTCTGACACATCGTGGGTTCGATTTCCACCCGGGGCAAATATTTGTGTGATGAACATAGATGTTTGCTCTGTGTCTGGGTGTTGATTATCTATAAAAGTATTTATTTATCATGATATATCTTCTGTATGTTTATCAGCCATCTGAATTCCATAACAAGCGAAAGCTTAGATCAGATCGTGCCGTATGTTAATGTGAAATATCTATTATCTAGTACATAGTAACTCAATGTGAAATATTTATTCACAATAAGGCTAGCAACGCTCTCGCTTCGCGCGCACTCCGCGTCCCGCTCGGACTGTCTGCGGCTCGGCGCGGTGCTCGCGAACACGCTCGGCGAACTCGCGCGAACTGCGGCGAGCAGACAGATATATTTGTCTAGTAAGTTATATCTTAGTTATATTATAGGTTTTTGATTTAAACATTAAAGTTCTTTTTTCTTTATTTTTTTAAGCTATTGCATAGCTTCTATCGCGGGCCTTGAGCGCGGGGACCGAATCCAGAAATTGCGTAACGAAAAACCTCACGCTCCCCACTCCGACGGGCGGAGGTGTGGCTTGAAGGCATAGCATGCAATAGCTTTACCGCGGCAGTCCCCGAGTGACACACGTATTTTTTTATGATTTATTTCATAATGTTTACAAATACAATTTTATATCTATTACATTACCTGTGGTCGCCCCGGATTCGCCCTTGGTAGATGTTTACGTTGTCTCTCCATATACCAACCATCCTCGTAATTCAAGGAATATTATTAAAAAAAAGAATTAACGAAATCGGTTCAGCCGTTCTCGAGTTATAGACAAGCTTACCAACACGTTTAGCGATTCATTTTTATATAATAGATGTCATTATATTTATTAATTAGATTATAGATTATTTATTTATATAATTATGTATAAAACATTAATACATTTGTGCATAAATTTTATAAAAAAATGGTACTGCAGTTATAAAATTGTGAATTATTTCAATACATTCCTTTATTAATAAATTCAATACATTCGTCAGGTTGTTGCTTAATTTGTGATAGATAAAAACTGACTAAAAATAACAAATACTACACTACACTACTCTTTCTAATTTTCTATTGAATTTTTAAGAATAGAAACAAATCGATCATTAGGCAAGATTTGAGCTATTTTATATTGTTTAAAAATTCTCATTTAAAAATCATTCAAATGCTATAAAACTAAAAAATAAATTTTACTTTTTTTTCCGTCTTAAAACCATATTTTTACATTACAGCATCAGCCGCAGAAACAAAGAAGAGGAAACTGTCGAAAAGCCAAAAGATGCAAATCAAAGCGAAACAGCGAACTGCACTCGCTGTCAAGAAGAAGGCGGCCGCTGCAGCTGCCGCTGCTGCTAATAAAGTGCCAGCTTAATTGATAAAATAAAATAAAAATAAAAAAGAGCGTGTCACACACGTGTCAGAAGTGAAACATCTTTGTCAATATTCAAAGGTACCAAAATCGTCGCCTTACTCCATGACGTAACGGTATTGCCATGACGCGACCTTGAAATTTTATTCTCATAGCGCCTGAAGAAGTTTCACTTCAAAAATAAAAATAAAAAGGTCCTAGAATTTTCGCATATATAGATGTAAAATTTCATTGTTTAGTGCCAAAGCAACTCTATCAATAATAATCATGAGTTGAAATCTCTCATAGCGCTTCCTCCGAGAACACCCGAGAAGCGTGAATGTGAACAGTTTCTCGTCTTCTCGTTCTCGTTCTCGTCTGTTCTCCGTTTTTGGCTAAAACATAATGACAGTATGCACTATGCAATGGCAGTTGGCACATAAAGTCAATCCTGCTGCCGTCTCCGTAGCGTCGTCCATATCGGTTGGGAACTTGGGAGCGAGATGACTAATGAGAACATTTGAGTCTTTTGAGAATGTGAATACTTGCTTGTTCTCGGCAAAAAGTCTTGGCGAGACTTCTCGCATGAGTCTGGAGGCCCTATCAGATAAATTATCAATAAACATCTTTTGCAATTCATAATATCATTGGTAGGTACTGCAAATTCCATATTATAGATCAATATTGTATGGCTCCTTACGTAGTGTATTTATAAATCTAAAACAACTATTTTTATTTCCTTTAGGCTTTATCAACTATTAAAGTAGTCTACTTTCTAAATTATGACGTCTTGTACGTTCATTCTTTATTTTGTTTTTGTTCAGATATGTATTTAGAAATATACTTATTCATAGATAGTAGATAGGTACATCATAAGACTTGTTTTTCTTATGATTTGGATGTGTTTTAAATAAAATATAAATATATAGGTTTGCATTTTCTGTGCGATTCTGTTTTTTCATGTATGCGTTATTTTTTTTTTCTTGACAATTAAGTCTATAACTGAAACCAAGTAAGTAGGTACTTACTAGGTTGCACGAAAAGGACAATATGCCAACAAATTAATACCAAGCATTTGTTAACTTATTGCACCAGTAATAAAACCCAATCTAATATAACCCAAACAAAAACGTTTTAATTTTCTCTTGTCTTAAACGTAATTCAATTGTTGTAGAATCAATTATTATTGTTCTTTTTGAAGTGAAACTTCTTTATCGGGGTTGGAAAAAAATTTAGTGTAACAGTTTTTCTTATCCCTACCACGCGTGATTCGACCGACGCGGACGTATTTCTGTAAAGTTGCATATAGTACCTAAATTATTATTTTTTAAATAGGGTCATAAAAAAGTTTCACTTCTTACGTGTGTACACTAGTACACGCACACATTTTTTTTTTCTGTTGTTTGAACGTTTACTTTCGATAAACGTTTCTATCTTGAAATAAATAAATAAATTACTTATTATCTAGCTTCCTTAGTTCCTTAGTTCCTTTTTAGCCGTTTACGGCTTTTATTAATTATGACATCTAGTACTTAATAATATTAATACTTATTAATATAAAAATATGTATAATAATATTAAATGGATTTAATTAAGGCATTTTAATTAGTGTATTATGTATATATTTAACGATTACATAATAATATTGAGTTTATGTTTTTAAAATAAATATTGTAAGACGTGATTTGTTACTAGTCAATTGCTAGTTTTGTATTTTAAGTATAATGTAATTGTTATTAATACAGACAGTGTAAGTCGATGTTAATAAAATATCTATTTTGAAGAATGTTTTTTTTTTTACCCAAATCCAATTTTCTATCGACTGGTTTCTGATAAATGATAATATCATTTCTGTTCGTATTATATTATTTAGGATTTTATCGAATAATTTAAATTTAAAATTTAACCACCTACCAGGTTCTGATTTAACAACATACCTACTAGCTTTCCGCCCGCGTTAAGAAAAACCCAGATACCTAGTTCCCGTTCCTGTGGGTTTTCCGGCATAAAATTATGCCTTGTGTGAAATGTGAATCCAAGTTACGCTCTGTGTGCGCCAAATTTCATTGTAATCGGTTCAGTAGTATTTCCTGGACTCGCATTTATAATATTAGGAGGATGGAATGTATAAAGAGTACAATATCTCATACTGGAAACTGTCCGCTACAAAGTTTCAAACAGAGATGGCGCCACCATAGCAAGTGTAAATTTTTAAGAGAGCGACAAAATCCGAATTGATATAGAAGATTCAGCTTTGCAATAGCGCGTTTTAACTATTTTTAGGTTGGTTGATTAAATAAAAAGCTCACAGCATAATATAATGCTCTAAGCTTTTTTTACTCTTACGCCACTTTGAAGAGCAGTATTTAAAAAAAACTAGAATTAAATAGCGCCATCTATCCAATTTGTAAGTTTTGGATTCCAATGCGCATAATGAATCCTACCTTGCGAGTGAGATGTTTTATAAACTCGAACTGCTAAATTTAAAACTTACATAAAAAAATGTACTAGTTCAGAGAGCCTAATTAAATGGAAGATGAAAACTCATGGAGGGTTGTCGCGTAAGAACCACCGACAGCTGCTCTCTGGCATATTATGATATATCTATGCAGTTAAGTACATTTTTTTTTAATTGAATTGTAATACTGACATGATACATAAGAGCAACTATGGAGTTTCTTGCCGGTTTTTCTCCATAGATACTGCTTTTCGAATCGGTGGTAATTGTTAAAAATAATTAACGACGATTCGGAAGTGCTTTTAGAAAATGTCTAATTGAATAAATAAATGTTTGGGTTTGAACTGAAACATTTATATTTTATTCAATGAGACATACTTCTAGAAGCATCTAGAAGTACTTCTGAATCGTCATAACATATTTCTAGTGATCCTACGATGTACCACCAGTTCGACAAGCAGTTTCTACATAATACATATATGTACCTACTATAATTTGTGAAAGGTTAGCTAAGGGTTCGCTTGATACGGTTGTTTTTATCCAAAAACGAAAAGATTTTCTCCACCATTTTTTTCACTATTTTCCTCCTTTTGGAAGCGTGATGTTATATTATTATATGCTATATAATAAAAGATAAAGATAATTTAAAGATAAAGATAATTTATTTGACTCCACACAGTTGAAGTAACACAATTAACACACAATACAATTAGAATACAGTACAATGACAATATGATTCAAACACAGTACATAAAATTAAAATACAATATGAAGCTAATATAAGAAGTGGAGCCAAAAACGGTAGCCACTCAGCATAAATTGCAACGTAGATGCAACACTGATTTTCAGTGGCCCGTCTTTTGGCGATTAGAGCGGCAGTACGTTCATAAATATAATATTATAAAATAATATGAATTAAATAGGGCAAAAGGAGAAAATACACAGTTAAGATAAATTTAACATGACATATAAATAGATAAATGTTTAAATTTAAGTCATAATAACAAATACATAATATAGTGATAGACAGATAGATAATATACCTACACAATATAAAATATTTTGGAACCTAATGAAAGTTAAACCCATCACACAACTAAGGTGGAAATTAAACTCCTGCAATAGATATTTTTTATATTTTTGTTTGAAAGAGTTCAATGAGCTGGAGTTTAATATTGGTGGTGGAAGATTGTTCCAACACTTAGTTGCGGAGTATTTAAAACTTCCCCTGAAAGCAGCTGTGACATTCCTTGGCATAGCTAATTTGCAAAATGAGGAACGGGTAGTATAAACGCTCCCCTCTCCCATCCATGCTAGCTTGTCATAGAGATATTTTGGCGCCTTTGTCATTACAACTCCAAAAAGTAGAGACGCGAGGTGTAACCGCCTACGACTTTCCATTTTTAAGCATCCAGCCTTTAACAGGTACGGAGTAATATGGGACCGTGGGGGAACGTCCCAACAGAAACGCGCACAAGCATTCTGAACGCGCTGTATCGCGTTCTTACTACGGCATAGTAACCTGGGCCCGTACATGACGTCAGCATAGTTAAACTTAGAGAGTACCAAACTCTCACATAGTCGGATTCGTACATCGACGTTCAGGTGTTGCCGAATACGATACAGCAGCTTGAGGCGATAAAAACAATTTGCAATGGTTGTATTTACGTGCTTTTCGAACCGAAGATTTTCATCAAAAACTACTCCTAAATTTCGAGCCTCGTTGACGCGTTCTATTGAACTATTTTCGACGGTGACGATCGGATTCTCGCACTCAATCCTACGGACAATATTAGGAGTACCTAAAATCATGTATTTCGTTTTTTCCTTATTAAGTACCAGTGAGTTCTCACGAGACCAGGTTGATATACGATCTAGATCGCTGTTCAATTTTGCGGTGGACGCTAATGTCTCTGAAGGATCGAAAGAGATGTACAATTGTATATCGTCAGCATAAGCATGATACTGACAGTGATGTATACAGCTAAAAATATCGGCACTGTATAGGATAAATAATAACGGCCCAAGTATAGACCCCTGCGGTACACCCCTCGTAACGGCTGTACATTCTGAAAAAGAAACAGACCCATCCTCTTTATTCACCGCTACTGTTTGGCACCGTTTACCACTAAGATAGCTGTTGAACCATGCTACCGTTTGCGAACTGAAACCATAAAAAGAAAGCTTAGACAAGAGCAACGGAACGTTGATAGTATCGAAAGCACGTGAATAATCTAACAATACCAACAACGTCCCCCTGCCGCCGTCATGCGCGTTCAAAATATTGTCCAACACGTCAGTCAGTGCTGTGGCAGTACTTCGGTGCTTACGAAAACCCGATTGCAAATCAGGCAGTATGTTATTGTCTTCAAGATATGCCATCAATTGTTTATGAACAACTTTCTCAAGCACCTTGGACATACAGGGCAAAATGCTAATCGGACGGAGGTCTTTATAAACTAACGGGTTCTCTTTTTTGGGTAAAGGTTTAACAATTGCATGCTGCCATAATTCCGGAAAGGTACTAGATGATATGGAACTGTTAACGATATCAGTCAGCACCGTTAATGTCATCGTGGATGTTAGTTGGTACATATCTAGTGATATGTCATCGACGCCGATAGCTTGTGATTTTAACTCTTGTAAAACCTTTACTATATAATCTTGAGATACCGGTTTTAGATCAAACGTAGCGTTACTATGTCGGTGGAGTTGATAGTGCGCAAGTGTTTGTGTAAGTACATGATTGTGTCCAGGTATGTCAAGAAAATGGACATTTAATTTGTTTGGGTCGCTGAGATGCGGTGGGAGGATAAAGTCTGACTTTTGTTTAACATTAACCTGAGCCTTTATGTGTTTCCATAATACTTGTGGATTTTTAATATTTGCATTAACAAAAGTGTCATAATATACTGTTTTTTCACGAAAAATAGCGGAGCTTACATATTTTTTTAAGTCAGTGTAAAAAGCTTTATGACAAGGCTGCTTGGATTGTCGAAAAGTAGTAAGTAATAATATATATGCTTTCCTCAAAAAATGAACTATCCATCAGAATTTTCAATTCAAACCAGGTTCAACTTTACAAGGAAAGGTGGTAAGGGAAAATAAGGAATAACATAAAATAAAAATACATTTCTATAAAAAGTTGTTTATTTACAAAATATGATTTTACAAAATTCATATCTTAATTCATAATACAGTTCCTCTAAAAATACTGGAGTATTAGGAGTCTCAATATTGTACAGTCCATATAAATTTATTTTTCACAAAAAATGCAAAAAGGTCTAAAAAAAATCTGCCAATAGCATGCTACCTCTTTCGCACGTACTAGGTAATAGCATGTTGTCTCCCTCGCACTTAGGAAGAATTTATTTTTAAAAATTCAGGTACATAAATAATAAAATTGATGGTCGGAGTAAATAATGAACTGTGTATATAACGATTCTTTGCCAATTTAAAATAAAAAAAAAATATTTTGCCAGGATTTAATACAAAAAAGTATGTTTGTGATATAGTCAAGTTAAAATTATTTTCACATAGATTAACGTCCGAAAAAATATTAACAGCTGATTATTGATTTTTTTGTTCTTTTTTTATCGTTAAACATCGACGTATAGTTACGAATACATCAGTCTTATCCGTAATTAAGGTCGCTATTTCGTATTATTTTAAACGAAATAGCTTTTACCCGACTGCGACGAATTCAAATTAAAAAAAAATATCAGCCTGGATATATTATGTATGTACTTCTAAACTAACATAGTTTTTTTTTTTTGTTTAATTTCAATTATTTAAAGCAAAAACTATGTATACTCGACCGATATTTAAAAAATAATTTTACACTTAGAATTTTTTTTTTTTAAGTTTTATGATACATATTTATATTCATTTTTAGTTTTATAAAGAGCTTTATTTCATTGTAAATGGCGTGAATTTTTAACAATCGGGTATAGATATTGTTTAAAATAATCCAAAAAATTAAAAAGACCGAGGTATTTTTGATACGAATACGAAATAACATACATTAAATAGGTGGTATGTTTTATCATGAACTACTAGGAGTGAATTAAAAGTTCGGTAAAATTAATAAAAAACATGATTTCATTGAAAGAATCTCATAAAAGTTAAAAATCAAAAAGTCGTTTAAAATGTGACAAAATAATAAATTATATTTTTAATATATTTTACTGTTTTGTGAAACTCTGAGTATTTAAAAAAAAATGACATAATTACATTTTTTTATGTAGTAACAGTATTTGAAAAAATGGACACTGATATTAAAATATATGAATTGCAATTTATTTTTATATAACCAAAGAAAATATTACTACGAACTGTAGAAAGAGAATTCATTTCTACCACACATTTTAAGTTCTTTTTTTTTAAGTTTTTGTTTCATATGCAATTATTTAGTACTAGCTGTTTCCCGCGGTTTCATCCGCATTACTCCGCGTGTTGCGTGATGATATATAGCCTTCCTCGATAAATGGGCTATCCAACACAGAAAGAATTTTTCAAATCGGACCAGTAGTTCCTGAGAATAGCGCGTTCAAACAAACAAACTTCAGCTTTATAATATTAGTATAGATTTATTGAGTAATTGCAATTGCCGTAAAAATACGAAAACTAATATAAGTATTAATAAGGCATATAAGAACACCTAGACAATAAGTTTAAAAGTTGCCATCGTCAAAAATTACCCGTCAATTTTAAGTCTCATGCATTTAGTACTAGAATACTATTAGATTTTTTTGCCCTGGCTACACTATAATAGTTGTCAAATGTTAAAAAGTTTTTATGATTACAATGTTTAGGTTTCAAATTTTATTATATTATATGAGTTCTTCAAATCGTTTTAGATCGTCCATAAATTACGTGAGGTTTTTTTTTTCATTTTTTCTCTAAAATTTGGATTTAATGGACCAAAAGAGTATAATTAGTCCCCCCTAAAGCACCTTACGTAATTTATGGACGCCCCCTTATGTTTTCGAATGAAAAATATTAAGAGCTGAGTTTCATTATATGAACTAATGTTGTCTAGTTAAAATACATATTTATTTAATTTCACTTATAAAAGTGATTCACATTTTGTCATTGCCTTAAAATTAGCCGATTTCACAACTTCTGCATGTTCTGTTTAGCTTATCTGTCAGTTAAAATTACAATATCTATATATATAAAACTCAAAGGTGACTGATATAGTGATCTATCAACGCACAGCCCAAACCACTGGACGTATCGGGCTGAAATTTGGCATGCAGGTAGATGTCATAACGTAGGCGTCCCCTAAGAAAGGATTTCCCGAAATTCTCGCGGGAACGGGGAAAAACACATATACAAAGTCGTGGGCGGAAGCTTGTATGAATATAAACTGTTAGATAGGCTATCGGGAACATTATCAGCGAGTTGTGAAACCGACTTTTTAGTATGTATTGCCTCAATTGATTTGAAATAATTACAATTTTACAAACATATTCAGAAAATTAAAACTATATTAAAGAGTAAAACCTAATATTACCTATGTCTATAGCCTAATATAATACTGTATTGATTTGGTATATTGTGATGTGTGTATGTATGTATGTACACCGTGATACCAAATGAAAAATATATAATTGTTCTCTAGTGTTTGATTTTACGCGAGTATTATACATTTGGAAATTAAAGATTTTAACGGATTTTAAACGCGATTTATTCATTACTAGCTGTTCCGCGCGGTTTCACCCGCATTGCGTGATGATATATAGCCTATAGCCTTCCTCGATAAATGGGCTAACTAACACCGAAAGAATTTTTCAAATCGAACCAGTAGTTCCTGAGATTAGCGCGTTCAAACAAACTCTTCAGCTTTATAATATAAGTATATTATTATTAATATATTATTTTCCCGACGTTTCGCACACTTTGTCACGTGGTCACTGGGAGACTGAGACAGTCTAAACTGTAATGTAATGAATAAATCGCGTTTAAAATCCGTTAAAATCTTTAATTTCTATATTATATAATTGTAAACTTTTGTCTTTTGCTATAGTAGGGAAATGAATCGCGTTTAAAACCAATTAAATAACATAAAATGGCTGAATATTCATAATTGCATATTCGATATATTTCGACAAAATAATAAAAAAAAATGATTCGAAAAATCCATAAAATAGACTCACATGCGTTCCAAAAAATTATCTAACACTAGTAAATGCATTAAAATTAAAATCATACAAAAATACTGATATTTGTACCCGATTTCTATTTACATGATTTGAAAACTATTTATTCTAAAATCTACCTTATAACGTTAGGATTAGTGTTGATAGTTCAAAGCTCAAATTGATGATTTTTTTATAAAATACCCATCGTCGAAAAAATATACAATTTTAGAATGGGATTTTTATTTTATTGTTCAAGTAAGTTGCGAAGGCGAAGCGATAGCGAATAGTGAACGTTCATATTATAGTGAACCTTCATAGCAAGAAGTAATTATTATAAGTATCTCCTCATTTTTATAAAATGAGCACACGTGTCAGAAGTGAAACTTCTTTAGCAAGATTCAAAGATTCCAAAATCGTCGTCTGAACCATGACGTGACGGTATTGCCATGACGCGATGAAATTTTACACTCAACGCGTCTATAAAAGTTTCACTTCGAAAACATCTATATTTCATGCGAATCCTTCCTTCAATAGTTGTTTGTCTCGCTTCGCTTTCGCTTCGCTTCGTTTCCCCAAAATGTGCTATATTAAGTAGGAGTTTCCCCATTAAGGGTTTTAATAAGTGACACTTAAGTTAAACTCCACAGACCACAGATTAAACAAAATATTATAATGTAATAGTATTTTTAGACGCAAAAAATAAATCACTACATAGTATGAAACAAAGACGCTTCCTGCCGTCTGTCTCTATGTATGCTTAGATCTTTTAAACTACGCAACAGAATTTGATGCAGTTTTTTTTAATGATAGATTGATTCATGAGGAGGGTTATTTGTCTGTATGTCTATTGTTTGGCAATAAACTCAAAAACTACTTCACCGATTTACACTCTGTTTTCACCCAAGGATAGCTTTCTCGAAGGTTTTTTTCAATTTGGTAAATTTTAGAAAACGCGAGCAAAGCCGAGGCGTGAAAGTTAGTTCCAAATAAAATATTTGTTTAATAAATGACCCGTGGAGCCCCTTATAAAATAGATTATTGATATATAATATGATATTGTCAAAATATACTACCGGCCTTACTAATAAAAAGTTAAACAATGGATAAATTTCTACCATTTTCTACCATAGCTGCGTCCTGCTCTTGCTCACATGAAACGTAAATCATAAAAACAAGACAGGTTATTGCAATAACTAATTCATTGCATAGCGAATGGGTAACATTTTATTAGTAAGGCCGTACATATATAAGTTAAATCTATTTCTTTAGAGATCAATATTAAAACATATACTATTATATCCCTTTTAATATTGCGAGAAATAATTATATAAAAAAGTAATCGATTAAAAAACATTCAAAACGGCTGTACCATTATGGAACAAACTTATGTTTTATGTATAAAAATAATATTTTTGCCTCTATACAAATTAATTACGAATTTTATTAAAATAGGACAATATCATCAATTCATTTCGCATATTTAAATCAACATACATACATAAACTTACAAAAATCTAGTCTATCCGTATTCCTGAACATACATACAAAAAAAAATGCAAAAAAATGGACGTCAATATTTGTGATTATTTACACTAATTAAAAGCGACTTATAAATTAATTTTTATTATTAATAAAGCTACTGCCATTCACTTACTTACTCACTTACTTACTCACTTACTTACTTACTTACTTACGTTTCCTTTAAGTATTTTAAAGCGTCTAAAAATATTGGTGTATCCATTCATTATTATTGGAATGTCATAAAATCCAAGGCACATATGCTATTCCATTTTCATATTTAAAATTCTCCCAAAATATATACAGTTTCTACCGTTATAGGTTTAATTTGGCAACACAGATACAAACGTCACTACGCTAATCATAAGTACTAAGGCTTGTGTTTTTACGCACTACATTCGACACTGGCCTTCACATGGCAATAATTATGATGATTTCATTCATAAAAAAAAATCAAAACTGATAAAACTTAAAATACAATTTTACAAAAAGTCCAAAATCAATACAAAACATCAAATTGCGACTCGTTAATTTCTACTATACAAAAAATATTTGTTCTCAGCACACTTGTCATTAAATTCCTACCAATATCTACCATACGATATTCTCAACCGTTACTCTAGAACACTTCCATTTGACGAACTCCTAACCATGTCTACCATTATCTACCATGTCCTACGACTATCTATCAATTTGTCCTCAGCATAGGAACGCCAGTCATCAGTACAATCCTACCATTTTCTACCAATCACTCCCAAAATCTACCATTTTCCATACATTTCCTACCATTTTCTACCACATTTAGCTGTTAGCGGGGATTTCTCCCCACGTACAAAACCAATTGTAATTAAACATGGCGGCGTATGGATGTTTCCTTTTCTTGTGTAGACGTAATGACTCTTCAGACGCGTACCAAAATTGAGGGAATTTGTCGAAAGAATATTTTTCCGACTCTTTCACGTAGGGCTCTGATGGATCGCCTGTAAATAAAAATGTATAATAAGAAAACAAAATTTATTTAGAAGTATTAATATTTTTTAAAATATTAATATTTTTTTTTTTTAAGTGAAACTTAGGCGTAATAATCGATATTGAAACCAAAAATATAGTTTCTTGAATTTTTGCCTGTTTGCCTGTATGTACGTACGTATGTACGGGATAAACTCAAAAAGTACTGCATGGATTTACATCAAATTTTGCATAAATCTTACTAAAAGGTAGAATATTATTTTAATGAGGACAATGTCGATAATAGTTTGACAGTGAAAAATGCTCTGCGCTGCGCTCCGCCATATCTGCGCTGGCCCTAAGACCAATCGGAGCAGAGCAATGCAGGTCAAACCGCGTAGCATAACTAGTTTAAACATAAAATAGCTTCGTTTCTTGTGGTATTAATTATTCAGCTCGGTATAACTTGAACATAGAACGGCTCAGCTTTTTATGATGATTCTTCAACTTGATATTATATCTAGAGGCACGTAGAGGCAGCACGGGCACGGTACATCGGGGCAAAAGACAATTTTCACACACCGCACGATCCGATCCCATACTAAGCTTTCGCTTATGTTATGGAAACCAGATGGCTGATAGATATATAATTTTAAATACATACTTATATAGATAATTAATTAACACCCAGACACAGAGCAAACATCGATGTTCATCACAATAATATTTGCCCGGGTGGGAATCGAACCCACAATCTCTGGTTTGGAAGGCAGGGCCACTACGATCCAAGCCAACCGGCCAGTTGTAAATAAAGATTGTCACTCACTTGGGGGCAGACAGTACGGGCAGAATATCCTGTGCCGCTTGCCCGCGTGCGTCTCCACGTGTTTTTTGTGCTGTTTCCGCCGTAGGGACACGTGGGGGCAGCACGGGCAGGGTATGGCCAGGTCCTTGGGCACGGAACCGTGCCGTTCCGCTGTGTGACTCACTAGGGTGGAAGCTACTCGGTAACCCTGGAATTAATAGATTTATGTGAGCGATATGGCTATACTATTCATATGATTTTAAATTTGATTTTTTTTTCATTTTCAAAATGCTTAGTTACCCTCACCGTCACCGCATCAAGTTATGTTCTTGTTCAGCATTTTGCTGAGCTTTAAGATACATTTTGTATTCAGTATTATGGTTATAGGTAAAAACATTTCCTTTCTTTCTTTTTTTTATAATCATCATTTGTGAAAATAGCAATTTGGGTGCGCAGTGTTAATTTTACAATTGGATGTTAACACAAGGAACCATGATGTGTATGATGAAGCTTTGTTTGCTTTTGTTTGAATACGATTAAAAAAATATTCCTTTACAAAATTACAGTGAGATTTAATCAAAAAACTAGGATATTAACGAAAGCGCTTATTTATATATTTAGTATTATTAAAGGCACCCTTAAATAAATATACAATATTTTGACGATTTGAAGAAAGTCAAGTTGAATGAATCACGAAATGGCTGATTTAGCAGATTGGCTGTGACATAAAACTACCTGTAATATAAAACTTACCTTAAAACAATGTTCACATCTGTAGGGGAAGTTTTTCCACTTGGGATTCTTCTTTCTGCTGAATATCATCCTGTAGGGTTCGGTGGGAAACCAGTCTTCTGGGTCGAGCTGTAACTCTACTAGTTCTACGCCTGAAAATGAGAATGTGATATTCAAAAAATGTGTGCTTGTACTCGTGTACACACGTAAGAAGTGAAACTTCTTTTTCAAAAAAGAAATACGTCGAATCACGCGTGGTAGGGATAAGAAAAAGATGGCGAGTAACAGAAAAACGTCACGCGTAACGAAAATATGTTACACTAAATTTTTTTCCAACCCCGATAAAGAAGTTTCACTTCAATGAAAAAAAATATATATATATATATATATTTATTTATAAGATAAACTAGATTTCCGCCCGCGTTTTCAAAGAAAACCCCGCATGGATCCCGTTCCTGTGAGATTTACGAGATAAAAAGAAGCCTTTATTTTATTCTGGGTCTTCGGCTACCTACATACCAAATTTCATTGTAATCGGTTCAGTAGTTTTTACGTGAAAGTATTACAAACATCTATCCACATTATAATATTAGTAGGATATTAAATACAGTATTTGATGTTTAATTGGAAATCTATTTGAATGAATAAATCTTCGAGTTTGAAAGTCATGATTATAGCCTTACTCAATAAATGGACTAATTAACACAAATAATTTTTGGTACAGACCCATCGGTTCCCGAGATATGCGCGTTCAAACAAACAAACTCTTCAGTTTTTACTATACATACCTGGTGGTAATTTTATAGGTTCACTGGGCACAGGTGGTACAATAATCTCTGGTTCTGATTCAACTGCGGTCACAGTGGTGTTGTTTGTTGCTAGGAGGGTCGTTAGAATTTTGTTTTGTGTCTGTAATTGTATTAGATAAATAAATAATAAATAAATAAATATTTCGGGATAATTTTACACACAGGGCACGATAACACAAGCGAAAATGGTTGATAAACATACATATATAATTTTAAATAAATACTTATATAGATAATTAACACCCAGACACAGAGCAAGATCTAAGATCTACTACAAGAGCTAGCTGAACTTGAGTGACTCGCGCACACATTAACACAATCGACGACGGTTGATGGAGATCACGATTTCAGATTTTAGACAGATTTTTGTCCTCTTGACGGGTTTTGTTTCATTTCCTATACTTAATATTTACAACAATTATAAGTAAATAATTTATCAGTTTTAAAGTAAAATGGATTCTACAACAAAAACAAACAATTATGGCGGAAAAAAGCTCTTCTAGTCCCCTTAATATAATAACACAATCAATATGTACGGTTGAACTGCAAATTGTTATAATAAAACATATTTGCTTGTTCAAAACATAATTTTGAAACATTGGTTTTGAAAATAAGAGCTCAAATATATTTTTAATCCCCGGTTTCTTATAAAAATTTATCTTATATCTTTGACACGTTTCAATAGAATTAAATTTACATTGTTTTATAAATTTATACAGTTGATAAACAACAGTAAATTAAGTAATGAACAAAAATCGATCACTAGGAAAGATTTGAATCCGTGGCTTTCACCATATCGGAGCATAAGCTTTCGGAACTCGATTTTTTGAAGTACAGTTGAAAAAAATATTTAATTGTATGTAAAAAAAATACAAAATATAAAACCTCAAAAAACTTACCTGTACAGTAGTTCCATTAGTGAAACTCTGTGACAAATCCTTCGGTTTACGTTTATATCCCTTCGGCGGTCCTCTTTTCTTCGCTATTTCTCCGTTCTTCTTATACCTAACCACTTCCCCGTCAATCTTATTTACCGGAGTGATCATGAGTTTTGAGGGTAACGAATATCGACTTTGCAGCGTTTTGACAACATTATTCACATTACTACTTATATTTAGGGGATTCGCTAGATTCAACGGGTTGTTCACAAATTTTGGTAACGTGTTCGATGGCATAGGATATATTGACAGTGATTTTGGAGTATTGAACGTGGGTATTTGGTACACTTGTAGGTTGAGTTCTGAGTCGAATTTGATACGCTTTTGTGGGGGCGCATCATCGCTCGAGTCGGATAGTGTTTGACTGTCGAGCGGGTCTTTTTCGGTGAACGGTTCGGAGTGTGGCAACTCCTTTTCTTGTAGGCAGAACATCTGGAATTTTAGAATAATTAACTTTAGAATAAGATAATTAAAAATCATAAAAACACACTCCAAGTTAGACCAAGATATTTACGTAATAGATTAAATGTAAAATGGTAATCAGGAGCTGTACTATTAACTCTTATTTCCAGAAAGTTTACGCCGTGAATTGTACCGAATGGAAAATTCATATTATAATCGTAATGGTTATACAAAAATCTGATAATTGACTCATGTATGCGTAAGCAACATGCAATATGCTTTATATGTGAGAGTGAAAAAGCATGGCTTATAACCGGCTGTTGCCTATTTTTTTTTAATTATCAGAAACAATGTTGTTTAAGTATAGGTAGGTGTAAATGATTGTATTATTATTAATTATTAGGAAATATTTTTCAAACCTTGATTTATTAAAAAATACGACAATATTTCATAATAACACCTTTGCTTTATGAAGGGGTTTACAGTTTACACATAGGTAATAAATTGTCGAATACTACAACCGAAAACATGAAAAATGTCGTAAATTTACAAACAAACATGTTGTAATGAAATGTATTGTAATTATATCCATAATAGGTACAGATTTAAATTATAGTCCATAAAATTTCTTTAATGATACAGCTAAAATGTAAAATTACAATCGTGCGTTGAAAACAGGTGCATAAAAATTGTTTGCCATTTAAAATCAATGAACATTCCATAGCGGATGTTACGGAAGTACATATAAATAACTGTATAAAATGAGTCAAAACTTTCGTCATCTGAAATATATACGTATACGACAGAGATTTTTAACAATAGATATTATCTAGGACGAATACACAAAGGTACAGTTATGAAATAAATTGTGTTATTTACTCACCGCTTATAAAAACAAAATGCAGACGATACATACACGGTTTTAGTTTTTACTGTATACTTAACTAAAAAATCAAGTTCCTACAAAATGGCGTTTTATTTAGGAAACCTATAATTAAGAACTCTTGAATAACAGCACATGCCAATAAAACCGAGTACACTAACTGAACTACCTAATTAAATTTATAAGTTCATCGTTATGAATGAAAAACGTACCTTATGCACTGAATGTCGGCGTGGTTGCCGAAATCATCCACAAATTCACTATTAAATGCACAGTTACACTTGAATTTATGCGTTTCTTTTGAAAAATTACAATGAAACATAAAGGTTATACGCTTTAATAATAACAAGAGTACCCCATTCATCTGACGCTGTAAAAAAATTATTAATGCTACGTTCGGAATTCGGATACGCTTTTTTGATTTATTATAAACAAAATCTATTTTTAAGCATGGCAATAAAACTTTTTTTTTTAAGCACAGAATAAAAAATACACTTTGTTCACAGATTATGTTGATTTAATGTTAGAGAATAATAATTTATAATAAATTGTATGTGAAGTTCATTAACGTCTAGTTATTATAACATTTATGATTGAAAGGAAACAACTGCTTTTCTTATTAAATAATGCATGCATGAGATCTTAGATCATTAAGTAATGGATGTAGTAAGCTAGCAAATGTTCTAACTTCTAACTAAACTTTCTGGGTTAATGGTCTTAAGATATTTAATAACTTAATGAATGATGAGATACTAAATCTAAAAAATGTGCCTATTGACTATTATTTAGAATCTAAATACCTAATAGTCTTAATAGTTTTACAAGCGAAGCGAAGAAGTGGACAATGAAACGTATGTTAATAATGTAGAAAAAGATAAATTTTCAAAGAAGATTATACTATTATTAAATAATTTTAGAGGATTTAATCAAAACAAATGCGTTCACTATTAATTAGTAAATTTTACAACATTAGCGCCATATAGGTGAATTCAAAAAAAAATTTAAAAAGCGCGGGCGCAGGACTTAATAGGTAATTGTTTTTTTTTTTTCAACTCATCTTCAAAATAGAAATGTAGAAACGTTTCAATATAACCTTCTTTATCATTCTACGCCAAATTGAAGTAAAAGGTAACTCTCAATTCAACAGAATTATTTTTCTATTAATTTACTAGATATTTCCATTATTTATAAGATTTTATTCATATTATGTACGGTTTAAAATATATTGCTATTTTACCCTTAGTGTCCGCGCCACGAATGAAGTCTCACAGACGAGGAGCTGTCAGCGTCTAAAATAATGCTGCCAGTCTTCGAAAAAATTGAATTGAATCACAGTCAAATGCCCCCAAAGTTAAGGAAAATCAAGAAGGGGAAAATGTGTGAACCAGGTTGAGGAAAATACCGCTATGCAATATTTGTTTGTTTTGAGTATGAACCTTTATTTAATTATGTGTATCAAAATATTTTAAATTACCAGTTATAAAAATATATGAAGTATTTAATATTTAATATTTCCATGATCACTTCATTGTATATAAAGGTGGGTTCAGGCCGTGGGTATCGACAGGCATTATCGGATGCGCCGATGCATGCACCATAACAAAGTCGCTTACTCTGACCCTATGTTTGCTTAAATCTTTTAAGACAAAGCGGGCGAAGCCGCGAGTGGAAAGCTAGATAGGTATAAACCACAGGGAATAGATAAATGTATATGAACACTAGCTAAAACCTGCGGTTTTTATCTTCGTAAGTTTAGGTGACCCTTGGTCTTATGGATGGAAGTCATTGTTTAATGTTTTAATGGTATTGCAAACAATGAATAGATAGACTTCGACTAGTACTCATGAATCATTGCAGTATGAGCTTAATAATTGTTTTAAAAGCAAATCTGGTGAACCAATAATAATTTCAATATTATTAGTGCTAAAGTGTGAAATACCATTTCGCCGTGGGTATGGGGTATCCCTACTAATATTATAAATGCGAAAGTACCTAACTCTGTCCGTCTGTTACAATTTCCCGCTTAAATCTCTCAACCGATTTTGATGAAATTTGGCACAGACAATCTTTAGACCCTGAGAAAGAACATAGGCCACCTTTTATTGCACAAAGAATGAAATAGACGCTATTTCATTCTTTTAAATTGCAATGTATGTTTTTGGGTTTAAACTTTTATTTTGACATCTATGAACATTAAATATGTTACGTTGCTTCCACTATGAATTAAAATACACACAGTCAATCTGTGAAGTTGATAATTAATGTTGTGAAGTTGATAGTCTTTCTAACGTAATCATATATGGAAAAAAGTAAAACACAAAATACTTTGATAACCATTTTATTTGTAAACTTAATCTAAACACCAACATCGTAATCAAATGAAGAATTTTTTTATTGAAAAAAAAAATAAAAATAAATTACTAACGACTAGATGACAACGCTGTACAGGGACCGTGTTAAAAAAAAATCTTAAAAAAAAACTTATATCACAAAAATATGCTGGTACATATCCGAATTTATAATATTAATAAAGTGTTATGACTATAGTTTGGGTTTGGATTATTTTAAACTGGCAAACATTACTATGGAAAACTATACGAGCTTAAGAAATATGTACCAACAAAAATAAAAATAAGATTTGGCTTTACTATCGGGGATTACATACTGGTCACACTGTTTTGGTATAAAAGTCAACTTGAAGAAAACCATTTCGAGGAATTTATTATGAACACAAATTCATTGAAACGATTTTCTTCAATCCACGTAACATTCGCATAAACTTAGAAACTCATATAAAATTATTACTGTCCTAAATCTACGAAATAAATAATCGTTAAATACAAAAACAGATTTTAAATCGTGTAATCATTTAAAATCTCTTATTTACTCATCTTAAAACTAAACACAATAATGATAATAAGATCCGGCTACAAAATTAAGGCAGTTAGAAAAAAGGAATACAAACAAGGAATGAATTCAAACATGGAAGTGAAAAAGCCGGCAAAAATAAAATGGACGCAGAGAAATACTTTAACAATTAAATGCAGAGCCTCCAAACGGATCTTAGATATGTAAGAAAGTGCAGTCATAGAATGATATGCCTATATCAAAATAACTTGAGCAAAAAGGAATGATTAATGGGTAATACGCATCAATTCCTGATTTTATTATCTATGGAGTCTTTATTCGTCGATTAGATACTATTAAAAAAAATGATTACGTTGATTCATGAAGCTATTTCTACTCTGTTTAATTCATGTATAATTTATAGGTATTTGGAATAAATAACAATATTTTGTTCGGATAATTTCACAACAATACGGCGATATTTAGCGATAGTAACACAGCGTCATAGCGACTTGTCTATGACCACATGGGCTAAGTATCCGATTGTTTAAAAAAAATCACCAAACAATGGCGGGTGACGTCACAACACATCGAAGGCTCGCAATTCGTAACATTCAAAAAATTTTGCTCATCAAACACTAACTTCTAAGCAATTTTTGATTGTTCGCTAATAATCTCAACTTAGTCTTCTAGATTATTCGCCATGCTGTGACGTCACAAAATATTTTTTTCTTATGGTAACGTGTAAAAAGTCGTACATTAAAATTGTTACCTATCACTCATAAGGACGTTGATGTTTGTAGCCTAAAATGTCCTACATTTAGTATTTCTAGGAACCCTAACGTTTAAAACCTAGCATAACTAATTGTCATACAGAAGTTTTCAACCCCAAGTGTATATATTAGCGTTGGATATTTCCACAGACTACATATAAAAGAGCTATATATGACTCTTAATAACGAAAAATAATACTGCTTTCAACGTTTTTTATTAAGAAACTAAATCAAAAATGTTCTCAATTGTGTATACAGTATAGAACAAGCACCTAATTTTGAATATTTTTAAGTTATGAGAGAAATATACTTACTGCTATTTATAGTCTGTGACAATTCCAACTGTAGAATACATTATTATACTAATAAGAAGTCTATATATGAATGGAATTTATTTCTTCAAATCTACTGTGATTATAAAAAAAATATATATTAAATTACATATAGTGAAAATGCAAATTATTCGATTTAAATACATAATGTTATACTTTATTCTGTGTTGCCATAATAAAAAATTGTCAAAATAATAATTTTCATATACATAATTACGTGAGGATATTTTTAAATGTGATTATAACGCTATCTATATAAATTATCAATAGAAGGACACGCGATCCATTTCACGCAAAATCATGCAAATATATTATTTTTATCATATCATGTCATGGATGCTGATTCTCATTCGAATTATACATTGGATATTTGTACTTACACACTAAAATTGTTATATACATACTCGAAACGGCTACATCGTAATATATTATTCGTCATATCAAAATCGCGTTTTTGGCATTTAAAAAAAACAGATGATATTGCGCCAAAAGTTCCAACTGACAGCTGAACGCGCGGGAACCTGAACTGTCAACTGTCAATGTCAAGTAACAACTTTTATCGCAGCGTCATCTAGTTTCACACTTTCGAATCACGACTTGTACGTGCGTATGACGTCTTTGATTTGTGCCCTACACAGGGGGCACTGGCCACCGCCCTTACCCCTCCACTGTTGCACCGCGCACCTGTAGCACATACACATGTGTCCGCACATATACAACACACTATCTATTGGGTTTTCGTAGCAGATTGTGCACTCTGTGCCCGTTAGACCGCCACCTTCACCGATGACTGAATATACTGGTTGGTGCGATGTGGACGGTCTGCTCGTGGATGGTCCGTTTGGAATTCTGTCTAGTCTCAGTTCTGAATGTCCGTTCGGTATGAGGGCTTGTTCGTTCGAATTGTTCTGGCTCGTGGAGCAGACCTCCCGCGGCCTCTGGTAGGGGACGGGCGCGCAAGTTTGCGTTTGTGACGTCATTGGGAGGGACGTGAGGCAAACTTGTGATGACGACTGTATCGGCTGGAAAGAAGGAAATACGCTGTTAGAATTATCGTTAATGTTACAACAAGTGAAAGGATATAATAGGAAATCGTATTTTAATAATGACCTATTGTAATAATAATAAATCAGTTAATTAAGGAAAACCACATCTATATTTGACATTAATTATATTTTGAATGTTATGAATGCAATGCAATGTTATTCGTGATTAACTCTTCAGTGATAATAAAATTACAAACATTTACTATTTCTTCAGAACTTTAGCTTTGATCATTTCATAAATTTTATAAAATATCTTAAACCTACCTCAATATAGTGCGCACTAGCCAACGTCAGTCCCTGCTGGTGGCTAACACCGTTCTGCCCGTTCTGCGGCGGCAGGCTCACGACCAGCACGGTCCCACCGCTTCCAGCCGCTATCGGCGCTGCAGACCCGGTCAGTACTCGCAACTGCTGCGGCGGCGTCTGCGATTGAACCGCTTGAGACGTCAGCATCCTGACCTTTTGCGTCGCCCCGTATATATCAACAAACGCCCATAGCCGTAGCGTGTGGTCTACGTGCATGACCGTTATCGGTGTGGAGCCGTTTCTACTGACGCGCACTTCCCCATCTAGTGTTAGTGTGACGGCCAGTTCGTCGCCGCGTCTCAGACCGTTCGCCGCGTCGCGTCTCACTACCCAATATTCGGGGCGGTCCAACAATTGTTCAGCGTCGTCTGGCAAGTCGCACGGTCTGAGTGTGGCCGGATCGCAGGACGTCAGACCGATGGCTAGACTGCCAGCGTACGCGGCTTCCGTAGCTAGTATTTGTACGACTATCGTTTGTCCCGGTCTCATGGGCCGCGCTGTGAACACGTATCCTTGACAGAATTCCGCTTCGATCCTTGCAGCGACGCCTCTCTCATTCACAAACTGTACATTCCTGCCTGTCATTCTATGAAGATTTAAGGGCACTAGGGGATTCTTGAATCTCGGTGGTGGTAACGCTTCATCAACTGATAGGGAACGCATGCTACCGATGAGCCTGTCATCTTCAACAATAGGTGAGGCCTGTCTGTTCTGGTACAACGTTCTGGGATCAGCGAACTGTACAGCCGTGCAGTTTCCGTACACGTCTACTAATGCCCATAGAGGATTTCTTGTGTCGACGCCGGCGAAGAACAGTCCCTTATCTTCACCATTTATGCCGAAATGCACCTCTCCGGCTGAGGTGACATAGTAGAATAGCAGATTGTCTTTCTCACAGAATCTTTCGCCGAGCGCTTTAGCCCAATTTCCAGGTTTGTTTGTGAGATCTGGGCAGGCGTACTTTGGCAGTGGGTGGGGTAGTGTGGCCGGGTTGTGAGAAGTAAATCCGAATCTGATGACACCGCTCCAGCTGTCCGATATTTCTACGAAGCGAATGCATATCTGAAAAGAGGAAACACAGGAAGATAATATAATACTAATTTATATTTTTACATGATTTTATGTAAACTATATGAAATACGCGCTTCGTAAATGTATTCTGCTTTTTGACGATTCAAATGCGTTTCTATATAACAAATAATGAGTTGACATTTCAGTTTGTAGACAAGGTAGACGTACATATATAGATAGTACACTTCTGATGTAAATGTCTTTATTCCGTTATCTTCAATCTTATCAACATTCAGTCCAGAGATACCCAATACTACACCCCAAAACAAATCTATACCCCAAAAGGGCAACAATTCCCAGATAATCGCACTTCCTTACCTTTTCATTAACCCGTACGGGCCTCGCGCTGAACGCGACACCCTTGCAAAAGGACTCGACGCGCCTCGCCGTGCTGCCATCTCGGGAGATGCGCACGTTCTCGCCGTGGACGGAATGGAAGCCGAGCGGTGGCAGGTTGTTCGGCGCGCCGCCTGTGCATGAGGTGCGAGGCGCTGTAACAAGGAGAAAATGTTGTTAGGTCTTGTTTAAGATCGAATAGAACATGTGCTATCAAGTCCTTCATTTTTGAGAATGCCAGTTAAAAAGTAACTAGGTATAAGTAGACTAGGTAAAAGTAACTAGGAATAAGTCAGAAATATTATTGTCAAAATCTGTCGTCTTTGGGCATGCACCGATGTACAATATAACAATCGAATAAGTATTTAAGAATAATAAAAGGTAATATGCAGATAAAGTAAGTATGTTGAAAACTGATGGGACTGTTAATAAGATTTTAATTAAAACGTATCATATATTCCTTGATACATATCTATAAAGACAGCACGAACTTTATAGATAGGGAGGCGAAGAGGGGAATTTTCTGTAATACTCGAGCGTGGCAGTTTAAGATATGAGAGATACCTTAGACCTAATAGAAGAACCTTGTTAACTATTTAGCTCTATATGTAGTGACGCGCGCCTAGGATAGACGATCAGATTAGTAAAAAAAAAACGATAGTCTGAAATACTCGAGCGCGTCAGATTAAGATATTGGGGGTTGATTTTAGTGTTTTAAGGCTAATTTTAACTAATCTGACCATAAGTCCTTGACGCCGCCGAGTTATAGGGTCGCGAACTTGTAAAAAAAAAACGTTAATCCGGCATTCTCGAGCGCGATTTTTTTTATTTCTATTTTGAAGAATATAATCTAAAAATTACTAAAAATACAAAATCTGCCGGTTTCCGCATGACCGGAAGTCTGGAGGAGCCATTTCGTCTTCCGAAAAACGCGTTGTAGCATATAAGTCGCGAACTTTACTTTTTCCAAAAAAAATAGTTTAAATAAACAAAAAAGACAATTTTATTTTACAAAAAAGGTCTCTTTTAATTTTTGTCCAAAGTTAAAACTTTTTTTACTTCAAGCATCAAGAAACTCAAACTCCCGGTTTTTTGAGTATATCTCGAAAACTGAGGGTGTTAAGAAAAATTGATATGAAATAACGATGATTAAAAAAAAGAAACCCACAAACCTTTTTCGGTCAGATTAAGAGAACCCACCAACATTTTTGTCAGATTAAGAAAATATGCTTTCAGGATACCGAGATAAACCTCCACTATGAAAATCTGACGCGCTCGAGTATTTCAAAAGGACTTTTTTTTTCTGCATTTTCAAAAATTCATCGTAACTTATCGTCATGCCGTAATCGTCAGTTTTTTTAAGGGGAGCTTTTTTGGGGCCTACTTAACACCCCTTCCGAAAATCTGACGCGCTCGAGTAAATTTTTTTTTTGTGCATTTTTGACTAATTTATATGCCTAGCCCCACCACGCAAACCGGCAGATTAGTATACCGTTGTTATCAGAGGCACTTGGGGCATACGTAGTATGAATATCTGACGCGCTCGAGAATGCCCAAGTAACTGTTTTTTTTTACATTTTTGAAAATCCGTACACGCCAAACCCACCGCTAAAATGGTTTTTAGCATAGAAGCTTTTCTTTTCGAAATTATTTTCTCTTTCGATTTTGATAAGTCTCGACGACGCCGTTGAATTACGCCATTTAGCTACCTCGCCTCCCTATCTATTACTGAATAGTCAATATAATTCCACTCTTTCACATCTATAAATTTCTCGCGACTATACATATATAGCACAACCAGATGTTCATAATTCACTATGTATTTTTATATATCTATGTAATACAGTTCTGCAAACATTACCCCACCTTTATCAAGTCGCGTACAGCAAACATAGATAACACTGGGTGATCGAACGAGGTACAAGACGACACCTGCGGAGCAGATGCGGGCGCAGCTTGCGCGCGCGCTTCGCTTGGATTATTATTAAACTAATTTCGTAAAGATGTTAATTAGGTAAATTGAAGATATGTATGTCAGTGAAACTAGCTCAAACGCCTGGTGTTATTTTTTTTGTAAATAACAGTTCGGTTTCACTTTTGATTTCATTAACATTACCAAACATATTACCTACGAATTTATATCAAGGAATAGACCAAGGAATAGATTATAATTGTTTAGACTGCGCGTACGCAGCTTTTGCTTTGTAGTAATGATAGCACACTGATTTTTCTTCTGCTTTACATAATAACAGTACTGTCACGCAATTTATAGCATAATGAGCTGCATCTAAACCTAATTAAATACGGTAAACAACAAATCAAACAGCTACATTGCCCAAATTCAAAACTCATCAGCCATCACAACCAAAACTACCACAATCTTGTCAAGATTGTGGTCGTTTTGGTGACTTGACAGATGTCAAAAAGCCCGCCAACGGCGCAAGATGGCGTCTATAACCATCAAGATTACGAAGTCTCTTGTTCCACTTCCTGGCCAATTGTTCACGCTACAAGGAGGGGAGGAAGTGCCACGTGCGCGCACAAAGCCGTAGATTATAGAGGGGTGAAAATATAAGCGTTTGAACAAGCCATTTCCACCTATTACGAGTTATTACGTGACGTAAGCAAATGTTGCCAGTTAGAACTAATTGTTGAATAATAGAGAAAAGACTCTTTGTTTGTGACAATTGCATTCAGAAACTACTCAACAGATTTTAAAGTCTTTAAGATAGAAAGCTCAAGTTAATGACTATAGTAGTCGCTAATCACTAATTATTTTGATTGATGAGTGGTTCATATTTCATGTTCGTACTTCGTACTATGCAATATAAGGTTCAAATAACTAAAGTATACTGTATACATAATATTATACTGCGAATTTATATAACATTATATATTGCGAAATGTTGATATCATATTACTTAATCAATACCTTACTTTACTGAAATCGATCCTATATTCGTTTCCATGACATGTTTTTTACTAATTCTAAGTATTATATAACAATTAAAATAATAAAAGATAACTTGCTGGTCTAGGATAAAAATGTAGTTTTTGTTACTCGATTAAGATTAATATACAAATAGTAAAATTATCTTTAAAATAGATCGATTAGTTGTTGAGCTAGATCGCAATAAACGCACAAACAAACTCATATCAATCTTCTTTATAGTTATAACATAAACTTTAAATAAGGTAACGTCCCTTCATATTATGTTAGAGGGATCACCTGAAATCCCGAACCAAAAAACTAAACCATAGTAAGTATAGAAAAACAAATGCATAAGGGTGTACTAACACCAGGTGGTTGAACGAGGGTGTAAACCTGAGGGGAATCATATCCGACGGAAGTAGATCCGTAGATTTCGTATTTCTTCCCAAAATATGGTCCGGATGTAATCAAACCGATGTATAAAGGGAAATCATTGAACATCGAGCAAAGTATTGAATTACAGTAACAATCAATTGTGTCAGGTCAGGTATGAAAGTGAAAGAAACATCGGGAAGACATCATTTGGATACAGTAAATCTACTTCATATTATAAAGCTGAAAAGTTTGTTTGTTTGGACGCGCTAATCTCAGGAACTACTGGCTTGATTTGAAAAATGATTACGGTGTTAGATAGCCCATTTATGAAGGAAGGCTATATATCATCACGCTAAGAACAGGAGCTAGTTTGAATATAAATATAATCAATTCATTACTTACATCTTTTAAAAGCAGAATACTAACAAAGAAAACGCTGGTATCAACTAGCAAAAAGATAAAACACAATCTAGAAAAGGCTGTGATGCTTTAAAATAAAAGAAAACGGCTCCACGCTGTCAGTTTCCACACGTATATCATTTTACTACAACATTACACTAACGAGTTATCCAGAGCGTGAGAGCTTTAAATCTTACTAAACCAGAATAAACATTAAACTAGTAAAAATAGGTGCAACTATAAACCTAAAACCTATTACGACTTATACGTAACAAATGCGTAATACAATAGGACTTCTAAACAAAACGTTTCTACCCCAAAACCATTAAGCTCTTCAAATAACTACACATCCCCTACACACTACCCCAATACTTAACGCATCTGCTCAAGCCAAATTGGTGCGGCAAATTAATTTCAGTGTTGCTATATTTAAAACCATTAATTTGGACACGTGCCTCGTTCTTAATATAAACAGATTGCAACCGCAACTATTAGCGTCGCTATTTTGGGAACTTTATAGATAAAAAATGCATGAGTGCATGGGAGAATTTTGAACACTCTACTTAGATAAAAATTACTGAAAAACAGACAAGTTTCAATGACACTTCTACGCAGAGCAGTATTTAAAAGCTAGGCCAACTTCATTCCATCCATCGAATATTATACGTAATTAAAAAGCGGAAGACATAAACGATATTCCCTATTAAACCATCCTACGTTACCTCAAAACGAGAACCACTCAAACTGTTTAGGATGAAAACAAACCACCACGCGTAAATGTCACTCTTGACGTCATGCCGTCTTCCTAGTACCTACGCGGCCAAACTTAGTGCATCCGTGACGTCAACACTGGTCTAGATCCGGTAATAGACGCGTCTGTCAGTGCACTGCGTAACACCTGGCTGGGCGTGATGGAATCGAGTTCCTGAGATACCTCCGATGCCTATCGCACCAGAACTGTTAGGGAATTTCTAGCACTCTATAAATCCAGATATTTATAGCTAGTTTCACAGCCTCTGAGCATGTTCTGTTCAGCTTATCTGCCTATTAAAATTAAAATTTATGATAAGACCATTTCCTACTAAAATGTAAATTTATAATATGACCATCTACATACGTCGAAAAGTGATTTATAGGCTGGCAGGGATATCATACAGCCGTGGAATTCTCTTATATTTTGTGATCATAATATAGTCAAATTATTAAACAGGGAATCAGATCCTTTGGTCGTCGTATAACTGGCCCTTACGGCTATCAAATCACCGCACCGTAATCAGTACGGAAACTGGTCTATACTTCTACGTTCACGGAAACATACAAAAAACGTTTACGCATCAACGACACTCCGCCGGGCACCCCACGATTGTGCCACGAGATTTCCCTTTTGTCAGGATGCGCGCGCGCTGGTGCGCATCTCCGTTCGTCATACGTGATGCAACGTTACCTTACACGCCACCTTAGTAGCCGAAGTAGGTGTGCGTGAAACAAATGAACCAAATCCTAATGAGCAAGGCATACATAATATAGGTACTTTATTTTCCACTAAGCAACTATAGTACAAAAGCTTCTGAAAGAATCGAGAATTAATTGAAAGATAGAATATTTCAAGACTTCTTTACGCACAAAGTTGAAATAAAGCCTAGATTAGAAATTCCCATCGTTCTAATAGAAATAGACCATCATAATAATATACAGAGAAAGAATGTTCAGAGCATCGAGTGGATACGTTATGCAATACCGAAATATATTGGGCTATGAACATTACTGTATAAAATGAAACACACAATACTTATGAGATTGTAACATTTGCGCAACTAATTCTTAAGCAAGCCATTGGATCGTGTTAAATGGATGCTAACCCTGAATCGATAGGGGCAGAACCCTCAAAACCAAGGGCAAAGTGCATTGTTATAAAGAGGCTCCCCTCGTGTAATCTTATTTGTATGTGATGACCCTAACATCTTTAGAGATTCAAGGTCTCTTTGGATGAAGTGTGAAATTTCGATCAGACCATAGTCTGAATTATATTCTCTAGCTATTCCAACTCATATATCCGAAAGCGTCATGAGTCTATACAAACTGTACAATAATAGATCGATTAAGTTAATTTCTGTGCTAATAGCTATTGACGAAACTTATATCAGAGTCTTTGTAATATAGCAATAAAAACTATAACAATTTTATATGTCTACCTGCCTGTCTGTGTGTTTATTAACGTATCAGACAATACAATGGTCTAAATTTGAGTCTGGCGCGTGAAATATAACTTCTAACCTACTACACAGTCAGCCATTAATTATAAAATTAATAACGCTATCACAGCAACATGAATTTCAGTCATGTTATCTAAAACTGAACACATGTAACACGAACAAGATAGATCAACGAACCCCTTCATCTAATAATAACCAAATATTACATAACCTAAACAAAGTATGCCTTGCTAATGAAATCTACAGACGCTTTAGCTTATCATAAGCATGTTTAAAAAGGGCTTTTAGATTCTTACAATTTCCGTTTACTTGTTGTAATTCCTTCATTTTGCGTGAGTATAACATTCTACAGATTTTCTATTAATTATTGTCTTATTTATATCTATGCAGTGCTTGTAATCAAACTGCACAGAAAGGATTTGACCGATTTTCATGCGTTTTTTGATCTATTTGATGCTATCGAGAATTGAAAGTATTTATAGTCAAACTAGCGGTCCGCCCCGGCTTCGCCCGTGGTACATGTTTACGTTTTCTCTACATAAGATCCATCCTCGTACTTCAAGGAATATAATAAAATTTTTTTATCGAAATCGGTTCAGCCGTTCTCGAGTTATGCGCTTACCAACACATTTTGCGATTCATTTATATATAAAGAAGATTATCAGTAAATTTTCACAATTTATTTTATTTTAAAGTGTAATTTTTATACTCTTTAGTGTATAACTTGCACTAAACTCATTTACACGACCTAAATTCCTAATTTATCATCAAAACTTCGCCTATAATCTTAATTCGTCCCAATTCCATTTAGGCTCATATGAGCGTAGAAAGGGCGCCGTTTCGTCGCCATCTGCGCGCAATTTAAGAACCCTGGCGTAATGAAATACATCCCTAAGGAAATTCTGTTCTACAAAAACGATTACTTTTTGATTATATGTGTTTATATTGATAGTATTATCGAAATAAAACACATGAGAAAAATCAAAGATAGAAAGGCACATAAAGATGAGATGGCCCATTCTTCTCCATAGATACTGCTTTCCGAATCGGTGGTAAATGTTAAAAATACTTACCTATGTAATGACGATTCGAAAGTGCTACTAAATAGTAGTCTTATTGAATAAATGAATGTTTGAGTTTGAGTTTGAGTTTGATGATAACGTTCTAGGTTATATTACGGTGCATTTACATCAAACAAACATAGAGCTAGAGCATTCTTTCGTGATCTTTTAGTGTAAACGAAAACTTGTATTCAGTGTTGTTCAGTATTAGAACATTGCATAGAATCTTTTCGAACTCACTAAGAACAAGGTAAGAATGCTCTACGTCTGTTTACACTAAAGTAATTTGACATAGTGGGGTTAGAATGAGCATTCGCTCGTTTGATGTAAATGCACCGTTATATGCATTTATAAAAGTTATACTAGTTTATTCGCCTCAAAAGATAGCATAACTTTTCTATAATTATTTTGGTATTTTTTTGCATTATTGTTGTTGTTAGTTACAACAACAACAATGCAAAAAACAACAAATTGTGAACTATTATACCCAAGTGAGGAAAATAAAAAGTGTAACATATAGCAACACTAAGGTCATGGACCTTGCGTTCGGAAACCGTGACCGACAAACCATAAATAATAGAACGAGGAATTAAATCTTTCGTTTTTACATCGATCGTACAATTATATAGTTAGTTTCGCCTTTCAAACGGAAGAAATTGAAAAATCAAAGACGTTACTTTTTGAATCGGTAAAAATTGACAAGAAAAAACTCGTACGGAAAGGACAAGGGAAAGAAAACCGAACATTATATGACATTATTGGCTTATTCAAGTCCACCGAACCGGACTTATTACCAGTTTTTGTTGCTAGAAGACTAGAAAAGTTACCACCAATTACATTTGACCATTTAGATGTATCGGATCTTCTTAAGAAAATCGCCGTAATGCAAAATGAAATTAAAGATTTTAAAAATTCTTTCGCTTCAATGAGTCAATTAAATGAAGTTAAGGAAGACGTTCACAATATTAAAACCAGCTTATGTTTACCTATAAAAGAGTCTCGTAACATTAATTGTAAACGAGGTGCTGCAAAAAACAGCCCCGTAACAGAGATTCATGTAGATGATCCATCTAATAGCATGATGAATACGGATTGCTTATCATCCCCGAAGAATAATAAGCACATTCAGAAACAAAAGAACTGCAATATAACTACGAGAAATATAGAGGGTACTTTAACACCGCGACCGTTATGTGTAACGGAAAGTTCGCAGTCGGGCGCACGGTCAGAGTATGATACTGATTGGACCTTAGTGTCAAGGCGTAAAGTTGACATTAAAAATCGCATGAGAGGTAAAAAAGGCATATCAAATAGTGATTGTAATTTCAAAGCGGCAGATCGGAATGTGCCTATTTTTATATCTAACGTTCACACAAGTACGAACGAGAAAGATATCGAAAACTATATTTTGACTAAAACTCAGATGAATATTAAATTGGAAAAAATTGCGTCTAAAAAACTAACACACAACGCTTACAAGTTTTTTATACCGGAGTCTAAAAAAGATATATTTTTGGACGACAACCTTTGGCCCACAGGGATTATATTTCGGCGTTTTGTGAATTTTAAAAATAAATCCTCGAATTATAAACATTCGCAGGAGGTCGGCCCATTACAAAAACATAATGGATAAAAAAGTTAAACTGGTAAGCTTTAATTGCAAAAATGTTAAAAGGTCTATTGACAGTATAAGGCAGTTGTGTATGGACGCGGACATAATTGCGTTGCAAGAAACTTGGTTGCTACCGCATGACCTTTCATACCTACACAATATTAGCGATGAATTCGCTTGTACGGGAACGTCGGCGGTGGACACTGCGGCGGGCGTGTTGCGAGGCAGGCCGTACGGAGGCTTAGCTTTGTTATGGCGAAAGAGTGTGTTCAACAATGTGTCGATTGTGCAGTGCAGTGATAACCCACGCGTGTGCGCAGTGAAAATAGTGCTAGAGCAAAGGTCTGTTTTAGTGTTCAATGTGTACATGCCGACAGATTCGGCGCAAAATTTAGTGGATTTTACGGATTGCCTTAGCTTGGTGAGTGCGATTATTGAAATTTCTAACATTGAAAATTGTTATATATTAGGGGACTTTAATGCACATCCAAATGAGTTATTTTATGGAGAATTGTTAAATTTTTGTAAAGAATTTGAATGGAGTTGTGTTGATACGGAACTGTTAGGTATAAACACAAACACATACACTTTTGTCAGTGAGTCGCACGGATCTAGGAGGTGGTTAGATCATTGCGTAGTTACTAAAGCTGCGCGTAAATCAGTCTGCTCGGCATACGTAAAGTATGATACGTTATGGTCTGATCACTATCCTCTCATTTTAGAATGTATTTTTCAAAATGTGTGTGTGAGAAAATCACCAGTTAGCTGTAGTGTAAACAAGGCTATATGGGGCAATAGAAATATGAATCAAATAAAATCTTATGCAAGTAAATGTCATGAAAAATTAAGTGTAATACAGTGCCCTATAGTCTTGAAAAACTGCATGCACGGCGTCTGTAATAATCAAAACCATTATAGCGTAATTGACGAGTTGTATGAACTGATTGTGCGTGGTCTCAGTGACTCTGCCGTGGCCTGTTCGGGACGTAGCAAGTCAAAGAAAGTAGTGATAGGCTGGAGTAGACTTGTGGCTGGTGCATACAGGGTGGCCAGGTATAAATATTCAGTATGGGCGCGGAGGGGTAAACCACACATTGGAATGGAGTATAATGAGATGTGTGAATCTAGGAAAAAATTTAAAGCACGTCTTAAATGGTGTCAGAACCATGAAGAACAAATCAAAATGGACAACTTAGCGTCACATCATTCGCGTAAAGATTTTCGTTCTTTTTGGAAACAGACAAATAAACTGAACTGTAAATATGGCCTCCCTGTATCTGTAGGTGGTGCTAATGATCCTGTTAGTATTGCTAACCTCTTCAAAGAGCATTTTAAAGTAACGTCTCCACTAGGTCCGAGTCTGTCTGTGCCTGATACTGTGGATCAGGATGATCGGGAATTTAAAGTCACTGCTTTAGAAATTCAGCGAATAATAAGTAAGATGTCTAAAGGAAAATCTCCCGGTCATGATGGTCTAAGTATTGAGCACCTAAAGTATGCAGGGCCTCACATATCGAGAGTGTTATCAATGTTTTTTAATCTGTGTATTCAGCATAAGTATCTTCCCAGTGATTTAACAAAAACTATCGTAGTGCCAATTGTTAAAAATAAAACAGGTGATTTGGCGGACCAGACCAACTATAGGCCTATTTCTCTTGCTACGGTAATTGCAAAGGTATTTGACAGCCTGCTTAATGAACAACTAAACAGGTACGTAGAAATACACCAAAATCAGTTTGGATTTCGATCGGGACTTTCTACGGAAAGTGCAATATTGTCTTTAAAGTGGGCTGTCAAGTACTATACGGACCGAAATACGCCAATATATGCTTGCTTCCTTGACCTGTCGAAGGCGTTTGATCTGGTTTCTTATGATATCCTTTGGGATAAGTTAAAGAAAGCTAATGTACCGTCCTCTCTTATTAACACATTTAAATGTTGGTACAGAGGCCAGATCAATCAAGTCCGATGGGCGGGGGCTTTATCTCAGCCGTTTGGGCTGCAATGCGGTGTGAGGCAGGGGGGGTTAAGTTCGCCCACGCTTTTCAATTTATATGTCAACGAGCTGATTGAATCACTCAGCAACGAAAGGATTGGTTGTCATATTGATGGAGTTTGTATCAACAATGTAAGTTACGCAGATGATATGGCGTTGCTGAGTGCTTCAGTCTGCGGTCTTAGAAGGTTAGTGGCCATCTGTGAAGAGTACGCTGTTCTTCATGGATTGGTCTACAATACTAAGAAAAGTGAAGTCATGGTCTTTGAGTCTGGGCGCCGAGTTACGCATTTTTTACCCCCAATACGTTTGAACGGAGTGCCATTGGGGAGGGTCTTTACATTCAAATATCTCGGACACATATTGACCCCAGGACTCAGAGACGATGATGACATTGAAAGGGAACGACGGGCACTGGCAGTGAGGGCAAATATGATAGCTCGTAGGTTTGCACGTTGTTCTATTGAAGTTAAAAAAACCCTATTTCGTGCGTATTGTACATCTTTCTACACGTGCAGCCTATGGGCAAGTCATACTCGACATTCTTACAGCTCGCTCCGTGTTCAATATAATAACGCGTTCCGGGTGTTAATGGGGCTGCCCCGTTATTGCAGCGCATCAGGGATGTTTGCAGAAGCTCGTATAGATTGTTTTTACGCTACAATGCGAAAGAGATGCACATCCCTGGTGCGCCGTGTGCGGGACAGCCCCAATGTAATCATGCGCTGTATAGCGAGTCGGCTCGACTGCTGGTATGTAGACCACTGCTGCAAACTGTCTGCTTCCTTGATAGCTTTGTAGCGGTGGAGTGCATTTCTAGCAGTCATAATAAATTGTAATTAATTGTAATAAATTGTATAATAAATAGTATTCTTACTAACATAATTTTTAAGTTATTAATTGTTACTAACAAATTGAGTCCTAGTTACTTGAATAAATGAATAAATTATTATTATATTATTATTATTAAAAATAGATCGAAGCGAATGCATTGATACGCTTTTTATTTTTTATTTAACTCTATATAATAATAATATTCCGTAAAAAGTATATACACATTTATACGTGCAAATATTTTCTGAACTATTCCATTAATAATCTTAAAATTATATTAAATGTATTATATGGAACTTCTCCATTTTCTCAAGATTAAGATATGTGGGTTTGTTCATGACAAAATAACACATACACAATGTTTTCTTTGCCTTTGTCCTTCTAAAGTTAAACTTCGTACAAAACAACAAAACTCATCTGTTTCAGTATAAACAAATGAATCACAATTGCATATCGTTAATTTCACCGAAACACAATTTCGTTGTGACTCAAGCTCGTCCTTCAAACTACAAAGGGTTTCAGTTCTTTGTTTCAAATCGATTATATTTAACGCCGTTTGCGTTCTGAAATTAAGAACAAATCAAACAGAACCTTTGTCGAACTTTGTGGAAACACTTTACCATATCGTCTCAAAGCAGTACTAATTCCATTGTGGGAAAAAGACAGAGCTATACAGGTTGTCTAGCGCCATCACTTTTACACACTTTAAGACGCCATGTTAACCCCCTTGAACGCGTAAAGGGAACGTGGTTTCTTTTTTATTTTTTAAATTTGGAACATCGACCAGCCAGTGTGTATCGCTGATCTTTTTTTTATTTTCTAACACTAACCAGCCAGCAATAGATAATAGACAGGGGTTTTATTATAAATACGTGTTCATGATCTAGTGTTGCCAGTGAAGATAAAACAATCGAAGCGTGACGTTCTAAAAAACCACCGCGCGTGATATCGTTGCACGCTTACTTGGTTCTGTACAAGAGTGAGATAGATAAATACATCCTTTATGTTAGAAAAGGACACACGATGTTACTGTAACAAACGTCGTTATTCAATTGCACCATTGCTTTTAATTTTTTAAATCATGCTAATTTTATGTCACATAAAAACTGCTTTGAAAAATTACAAAGTTAGACATAAGTAACAAAATGTTGATAAATTATTTAATTAATTGGTCAGAATGGAAATTAAACAATTTTTGCGTACAAATGAAACTATAACATTTACGACAACCACTGTAGGTCAAGGAAACAGTCTATTTACTCTATCGATACACGACCCGACCCTCTTCAATCTATGTCGCCTTGGTAGCTACCCTCAAAGAAGCTCACAGAAAATAAATTGTCTATTATTAAACCACTACCTATAGACGATATACAACAATAGACAATCTCCCGCGATATCCCCGTGGGTCCACATCTGCGAGCGACAGTTGTGACGAAATTACTCCACAAAACACCCCCGCAAAACAAAATGGCTGCCCATATTTACGCGGGAGTCTTACTGACACATATAGACGTTCCCCTATTGAAGACTATTTAGGGCACTATGCTTGCACACTAATAAATTGAAGAAAAACATACGTAAAGTTAATCTGTTATGAAAAAAGAAAGGTAAATATGAAAGTATGAAAGTGAAATGATTACAATTATGAACGTGTTATAAATTCAAATTAATACTAAAAATAAACGTACTATACCCGGCGCGGCCTAAGATGATCCCTATGACACTGACAGTTATTCTCAAGAGACAAACTTGTAATGGCGTCACCATTAAATTAGAAACGTATTGGAGGCGTCTAAAAATGGCATTTATTAATTTTTACGTAGCTTTATGCTATTACAATGATATTCCGTTGGCATTATAACAATTCTTAACATTTACGAGAAATTATATCAATCTGACTTTACGTTTACGTCCTTCAAAACTTACATCGTTGGCATTTATCGACTAGTGCGGAAAGTATCGATAAACAAATTTCGATAATGGAAACGAGTTCACATTTTTTTCCATGCTTAAGCTATAGTTCATTCACTATTGAATGGAACAGAAGATCGCAGCATAATTAATTAATTAATTTCCGTTCGCGTTAATTTACTTACCTATGATAATATAAGTTTTAGAAAAATTAAATGGGGGATTCCATTTTCATGATAAAATAATATACACTGTGTTAAACGGGTTAAAAATTACGAGAAAATGATAAGGTGCATTTTTATGTTTTGGAAAACTTTCGTTTTACTTACCGTTTCGTTTACATAATAGACGTTAAAAATTCATTTTATAATATTTGTAAAAACATGTTTACCGACGTGGCTGAATGCAAACCACGCCTTTGCCTATAAAATAGTAAAGTATCGACATGATCCATCATACGAGCAATCACTAAGACGAACTGTCATAGGGATCATCTTAGGCCGCGCCGGGTATAGGTATGTATGTCAATACGTTGTTGTTTCGGTTACTTATTCAAACTGTCAAAATGGGATATCTTACCTACAGTTTACTTACAGAAGATAAAAATCGAGTCTAAAAGAGTCGGTCACATACAAACATACAGATGAAGCTAATAAAAGCGTGTTAAAAACACTTTACAACGTTACAGACGGGTTACTATTTCGTTTTATAGCAATATTATTTCCAGCTTGGAAAAGTAATGACAATGCACGACCAATATAGCTCTCATTTTTCCACACTGGCAATAATACTCCTTTATCACGGTAAGCCCCGGTATGCCATAAACACGGCTACGGTTGCCAGTCGTATTAATTACAAACGAAATCGAATAAAAAAGCCACAGAATAAATAAACCACAGACGCGTCACGGGATGTCAAACTGGACGCGGTAGGTTCTGCGGATACTGCGGCGAGATTTGTCGTTTTGGCCGGATAGAAAAGAGACACCATCATGAGAAAGCGTTTATCCGATACTCATATTTCTTGCTGTACGGATAAAAACCATGTATACAAGATTAAGAAAAAATAAAGAACTTTTTATGGGTCAATTTCATGTAAATTATGTCATTTGGATAATTATTTAACAAATTTAACCTTCATCAAGTTGTTAGAACAAAACCGCACGGTGTGTGCGGTCTAGTTAAATTTGGCTAAATATTGGCATATTAAAAAGTATCATAAAATCGGTTCACTCAGCTAAAAGTTCTGAATTAACAAACCCAAAAAAATTAATCGAATTGGGCATCTTATTTGTCTGTTTTAAACTCCTTACACACCAACACACTGTATTCCCATATTCGAGTTAAGATAAAAATTGTATTTACATACCTACCACAATATTCTAATCTCGAATGCATAATTTAAGCGCTCCACGCTCAAACAGTTCCCATATAAATTTATAGAAACGCATTCTTTTTTAATTATACATGTATAGTTGTCAATGGATTTATGTAATCTCTGGTCGCTTGCATCGTGGGAACTTGGCGTGTAGGTGAGATGGAATTATCATTTTTTTCGAGTCATTCACAATTATACACGAATTAGTCTTCATCCATTACGGTTATATTATAAGCCCTTTGAAAGACGACAGTCATTATCTCATCATATTATATTTTATAGTCCTATAGCTGTATACTTAGATGGTACTCGCGACGTCGATTGTATTTTACAAATATGGGAATAAAAAATGTATTATGAAAATAAAATTTACATAAGTAAATTACATAGGTATATTTCAAAATATTGTAAAAAGGTCAGCTTCTATTTTCCTTAACTCTATGGTTGTAAAGGATACCATCATTATGAAAGAATGTTTTCTTCCTTTTTTATACAAAGATTACAGATTATATTATATTATATATTATATAGATATTTAATACCATAAAAGACTGGATAGTTGGATACTATGCCATTATATGCTATAAACTACGCGAGCGGTAACGTATAAAAATAAACCACAACACAACGCATTTAAAAGAATAAAATGTAAAAATAGATCAGTCAAGTTAACGGTATCGCATCCCGTTTCTCACGCAATTGTCACTTCTAGCTGTCTTTTTGCGCGGGAAACGCCATATTGCTTTTTTACTTTAATTTTTCAAGGCACCGATCGTTGGGCTTTTCAATGATTGCCGTGTGAACTTACATGTACAAAAAAGGTTGATTGAGATTTTGATAATATTTATATTCTGTAAACGTTCTTTATTGTAGCTAAAATTATGTTAATAAAAAAGTAAACAAATAATTATTGTTTATGCGTAGCAGAATCTACAATAATTATGCCTCGTTTAAACAGGCTCAGGATGACAGCTTTTGTTTTTTTTATTTACCGTAATTGAGGCGTGGGAGAGTTTCGTTTTCAGCCTGATTAATGATTATAGAGTATTGTCCGTGATCTAAATAGGCTTAACTCTTTTATCTCTGATCATAAATGAACTCCGTTTTTTATTAAGCCAGTTTGAGATGCGTAATATGTAATATAGAAAAATACCGTATTGCAATGATTTCAATTACCGAAGCATGGTGTAATAACATTAAGTAAATCACGTCTCACCACCATTGACATACAAAGATAACGATCTATAAGAAATAAAACAATTTTATTAGCGTAATTTACATTACAACGTAATGTTGTAACTTTAGAATGGGAGCATTTTATTCTAACGATTGTCAAACTTTCTACACACAATCACCGTTTCATAGATTAGTCATTAGGGGACGAAAATTGATAATTTCAATTAAAACTTAATCCAAAGACGCACGATCTAAAATTCTTTATCAATGACAGTTGTAACTGTTTACGCAATAAGAGCACACAAACGCCCGTCATCTCGCTCGCACGCACGTACTTTGGATTAGTTTCGTCTCGATCTTGCACTCCCACGGGCCGTGGGAACGCCACCTTTCAGTAAGCGATATATCGATTTGTCATCCGATACCAACTCGATTCGGGATATCGAGATGACTCTTCAAACACTCTGATCGCCTGGTACTTATTTAGGTCAATAAAATAGAAATATAGTATGGATTGTTCGTTATTATTTATTTTCGAAGATAAAGTTAATTAATTACTAAAACCACAATAAAAATGTGTAATAATATGTACATAATAATGTTAATCACGTACCTGAAACTGAAAACAATAATAATATTCTCAAGGCAAAATCTTGTACTAAACAAACAAAAAACAAATATGTAGTAGAAACGTCAGTATGTACTAGGAATCCATGAATTACGAAGAGTTTACTACTAGGAATGTTCCCTTTCATTTTTCCCATACAAGCGTTTCTGGTAAACGCGATCGAGTGAAAGCCAACGGTTCTCACGGAGTAAATATAAACATAACATTTAAAAATCAATTAAGACAAGTATAATTTTCTAATGACCATTACATTTTATACAATAACATTCAAATTAGAATAAAAAACTAGTTATACCACTGCAATGTCTGACTGCGTTATAAAATTTATTTTAATAAGTGACGATTAAGCTGCACTTATTTTAGCATTTCCTTCTAATCGCAAATACAAATAAAGTGGACAATACTGTATCAAGTCTATAAAAGTACTAGGCGATCATAAACGCCGGCAGGTGAATCAACCAATGTGCCGGAAGCAAAGCATCTTGCAATTGAAGCATTGGGAGCAACAAGGGCGTTCGGTACCCAAAGTCCGTTTTGATGTTATTACATCAAAACATGCACAGAGCCATCTAGTTTCGTATCCCGAAAACTTGTTTAGATCAGCCGCTTTTTGATGGCGTGAGAATCAATAATGTCAAAGGTGGCACTACGCCCTTGTTGCATAGATATCAAAAGTGCGTTTAAATTCGAACACTTTACGACCTGTCTGCAGTTTGTAAAAACTTATTGTGTAAAAAATGATTGAAACGAGTGATTCAAGTGACTTAAGATCAGATGCTGACCAGAGCGAACATGAGCCCCTCAAAAAAGGGGAAGAAAGAAGGTGAAGAATGAAAACATGTGAAAAAAAACGTGCCGAAAGTTAGAGAAGTTTTGGTAAAGAATATACATCAGCTCAAGGAAGGAAGATACCTAGAAAAGTTTGTAAACATATTACCACGTGTTGTTTCAAAAAAATGCACAGAGAAGATTTTTTTGTAACTTTTGAAACATAGGTGACAATGCGCAGCAAGATACCCTCATAATGTCGTGTTTAGAAAAAGTGTTAAAGTTGAGAGAAAATGTTGGGCCTGATAAGTTGAAACTTTCAATGGAAATACTTTTTAACAGTAGACGGATTAAAGATAAACATTTGCAGAAAGTAAATTACTGTCGCTACAAAAAATCTCGGAAAAACGGTTAAGAATAGTCCAAAGTCCATTTTGATGAATCTGATTAAAACCACGAAAGTCAGAAAAAATGATTAAGTTGAATATTTGAACGGTGGTTGTAATAAATACACATTAACTTACATTTCTTATTTTATTTTCAACGCAAAATCAATAGCAAAATTAACGTCCTATCTGTTTTACCAGTTGGGTGCAACAAGGGCGGATAACACAAGTTAAAAAAAAATTGATTTTATGATATTTCTGATTTTTTCAAAATAATCATAATACCTTCATCTTTTTGCTAAATCATGGGTCTAAGAAATTATACAGTAAATGTAAGTCAAATTATAAGTATTAAAATAATGTTAGGCATTACAACTTTCATTATCATTTTTCTCGAAACTCTATTTTACAACATACGCCCTTGTTGCACCCAATGCTTCAATTGTAATACTAAAGAATTAGCAATTCACAACTTGTACACAATACTGTATACTACGACTATACACTTAGCCAAATGTAATTTACACCTTATCGTATTCTAATAGAGGTCATTTTCATAACTACTATTGTCAAGTGTAAGTTCTTTGATTCCCACGCGCGATTTCAAGGAAGTTGGAAATTTGAAAATTTAAAAATCATTCAAAAGGGTTGCCAGTGTTGTAAAATGTAAAACATCTGTTGGCAGATGCGTTCGAAAATGTTATTTTCTATTGTATCTGTGAGAAAACATTTGGCAATAATTGAGTGCAAATAGACCTTGTTTTGTTTTCTATTAACACCATTTGTTTTGAAACTGTGAGAACTATATACCAAATAGGTACCCACATAATAAAAATCCTGCGCTAAGCCGATAATTTTTAACACGCCTAAATTAGCTTCACTTGTATCATATTATGTAAATGATTCCTATACCTATACTCGATTTTTACCCACTTCAAACGGACACTTTTTACACTTATCAAGTATTGGTGACGATACAATAGTTTCCTTGAAGTATGTTTCTAAACTATATTTATATTTTATATACAAGTGGAATACGCTTGTAGAAATCCATTATACCATTTATGTCGACAAGAACGTGCAAAACCAAGTACTATTATTACGCAGGAGATCACAATCGTAGTCATCTTACAGTTTCGTTAACGCAGCGGCAGTGAAAGGGACGTCGCAAATTGTTTTGTTTATCGTACATCGCGTAGAATAAAGGACAATTTACTTTGTAAACATTAATAGAATTATTAAATGACTCAACATGTATCAAGGGCAAAAATATGCCTTTTCCACCAAAGGGTATATTAGTAACTTAGTAAGACTAGCAATCATTACATAGTACATAGTATAAAGCAAAATTGGTTCTCTCTGTCATATTATGTATGCTTAGATCTTAAACAGATTTTGCAGTTTCTTTGAGCGGGCGAAACAGGGCGGAAAGCTACCACAATTTAATAGGAGTAAATTCTGTTATTTTCAACATTCTAACATGCCCTTATCACGAAATGTACTACCGATCCTTGATCTGCACATAGTTCGAACAAAATCTGTCCGTTTAAACTCGACTCCAAAGTAGTCACACAAACATACAGGTGAAGCTAAACTAATCGAGTCAGATCAGTCAGTTACATACAAAGTACAAACATATTGCTAAAAAAGGCATGTTTTTAGCACGCAATGTACTATAACCGCGTTGCTTCGATCGTGAGGAGGCAAGAGGTCGGCAGGTCGTGGGATGGGCGGTCGGAACGGTGTTGTGCGAGTCTTCCCGTCTCTTACGTAAGTGAGTACTCGATCGTTTTGCAAACTGAACGTTTATAATTAATTAAAAATGTGAAGACAGGACAAAGACGTGATTAAATAATCGTACTAATATTATAAACTTAGCTGTGCCCCGCGGTTTTACCTGCAGTGCTTCGCTCATGTTGGTCTTAGCGAGATGATATATAGATAATATATATCATTCCGCTAAGACCAACAGGACACTATACATAGCCTTCCTCGATAAATGGGCTATCTAACACCGAAAGAATTTTTCAAATCGGACCAGTAGTTGCAGAGATTAGCGCGTTCAAACAAACAAACAAACTCTTCAGCTTTATAATATGTGTAACAGGACAAAGAAGTGATTACTAGTATTATAAACGTGAAAGTTTGTGAGGGTGGTTGTGTTTTTGTTGCTATTTCACTTGAAAAACTTGGCTGTGACGTAGCTTAGGTATCAGAATGACACATAGGCCATAGAGATACTAGCTTATGCGAATCAAGTCATTATTTAATTTAGGAATTGTCAACACTTAAGAAGTATCCTGTGTCATGTATATTTTGTCTGCACAAGAAAGTTGATTACACTCTGAAGCAAAAGATATTAACATAAATTCAGCTTAACTTGGTACCAATTAAATTGCAAGTACTTCGCAGATTCTTCACCCAACATTAACAGTAATTGGCGTAACTCGTTACTTTAAGCTCGTTATTAATCAAGTTGACAATTTTCAACAACCAAAACGGCAACACCGAAGATTCGTTGTGCGTTCCGTATTCGAATTTTGAAACGGTCGCATTCCATGGCGGTTTCTCACGATCATTAGTTCGAACGAACGCTTCGAGGTTCGAAATTTCAAATGCGTGATCTACAGATTTGTGGTTACTTTTCTCTGGATTGTTTATGTTCGGATACTCGGACTTAATTAAAGCTAATCACACGCATGATAGCTACGTTAAACGGGAAAATACTTCCGAAATGGAGTGGGTTTCGCGTAAAAGAGGAGCAAACAAACATACATACATTTAACCATTCTTTCAACTTTTACGTGTATAAAATTAGTAAGTACTAGGATAACGAGGTAATTATTGTCAATTGACATTCCAAGCCTTATACAGGGTGTCTCAAAAGAAAGTTTATATTTTGTGGATGAATAAAAAAAAAAGTAAGCGGTGTATTGAAAAAATGTTTATTAATTATTAAAGTGCATAATATGGGAATTTATTTCTTAAAAATAAAATCGTCCAAATGCAGTCCATTGCGTTCACGGCACTCATTTAATCGAACAGTAAAATTACAGTATTTTTGACAGCTCGGCAGGTAGACACAGTGATTTCCGCGGGCGCGGTTCTACCGAATACCCGCGGCCCCGTCTATAAAGCGGCACGGCGGAACACAGTGGAGTTTAGTCGGTAGGTCCCTGCACTCAGCAGGGTGAGTCCGACAAAACCCAGGGCTCTTTCCCCGAGTGCCCTGGGTATGCCTAAATGCATTCTCCACTATAAAAAAAAAAAGGTAGACACAGTGATGGCTGCCATTTCGTGCTGGATATTTTCTTTTAAATGCTCTAGAGAAGTTGGTTTGTTGGCATACACTTAAGATTTAAGATACACAAGAAATTATCAAGAATAGAAATTAGCGAGGAATTATTGGCTCTTACTTTTTCGAAGACGAAAGGGGGCGTGCAGTTACAGTAAATTCAGAGCGATGGTAGACGAGTTTTTAGTGCCTGCACTGCAAAACTTTCCTGGCTACCAGAGAACATGGTTGCAACAAGCTACATCACACACATCCATTATGTCTTTACCTCGAATTCATGAAATTTTTCCGGGAAAATTGATCTCTAGGAGAGGTGATATAAATTGCCCTCCACGCAGCCCTGATTTAACTCCCATGGACTTTTTCTTGTGGGGGTATCTTAAATATAAAGTGTATGCCAAAAAACCAACTTCTCTAGTGCATTTAAAAGAAAATATCCGACACGAAATGGCAGCCATCACTGTGTCTACCTGCCGAGCTGTCATAAATAATTTTAGTGTTCGATTAAATGAGTGCCGTGAACGCAATGGACTGCATTTGGACGATTTTATTTTTAAGAAATAAATTCCCATATTATGCACTTTAATAATTAATAAACATTTTTTCAATACACCGCTTACTTTTTTTTTTATTCATCCACAAAATATAAACTTTCTTTTGAGACACCCTGTATATTATGTATCTTTCTTTAGGTCTACACTTTACAGTACCTTCCGACCTTCGTATATTTTTGCACACATTACAATACCTTATTCTTTTACACATACATGTATGGTACATTTTCCCTTAACCGTGTATGAAACTACTATTATTCCGAAATAAGCAAAAACACCTCGATTAAAGGAATTCTAATAAATTTCATTGAAACCATTTCCACAAATTAGACACGTACATCTACATCTGCTAAATAATCTCTTTCCTTCATTATGAAACCGATAGAGACAGGAATAACATCTGCCAATGTACTCACAAGGATACAAGATACACATTTACGTTTGCAAGAATAAGACGGAATTATTAAAGACGTAATAATGTTTAGAGCGTACATCTGCTCTTAATGGCTGTTGGAAAAGGATGGAAGATGATGTAATTGTGTTACGTGAGAGAGACAGAAAACAGTGAAAGGTGTAAGGGCCAGCTGATGCGTCTTTGTGCTTAAAACGTCTATGTTTTTTGCATCGGACTATTATACATTTATACGCTTGAAGTTCATATTTCACATTGCCTATAAAATCGGTTTTTGTGGATATTCAATACATCAGTTCAATTCTGCTTATCAAAAGTAGGTATTCTCATACCAAAATAACATTCTAATTGAGAATTTAAAACTAAGCAAACATTATTAACAAAGACCGAATATTTGAAAATAAGATTAATAGTTAATACTGATATCGATAAATATTTAACGAAAATCCTAAACAACTAATAATAATATTCTACCCATAAAAGGTCAAATATACAACTAAGAATTAAACCATACAAATATACCTATATTCCTGCTATACCTAAACTACATATTTAGGCAATACATAGCCTGTATACTAACAAACAGATGTTTTACTATTGGCATTCAAAAGCCTTAAGCACATGTTGTGTTGCCGTCTCGCCCGCACCCGCGCGTTCTCGCTCTAACTTCAGCTGTTTCGAACGGGATCAGGGGCTGCGTATGCGCATTGCTTAGGGTTGTCGACTTTATGAATTACAAAAATATTAATAATTATTTTTAATTAAAAAGCTAAATTATGCTCTATGCATATTCATTCTCAAACCAACTAAAAGTAAATTATATTAATACTAAAAAAAAATCATTATACAAGATCAAAGAAATTTATTACGAACTTTAAGTTATTTTTAAAACAGACGTACGATATATTTACGACATAAAACACATAAAACCATCCAATAGTAAATACATACATACAAATATACAAAAGCAATAAAAACTAACAATCGACAGCCCTAGCAAGTCAGCTGCTCGCACCGTCCAAGAAATTCATAAACAGCTGTTAATTTTTTCAACTCGACCTTTCGGAGGCCATCCCTTAGCTCGATCTTAGGCGAGATACACATCGATTGCAAAAACTACAACAGGCGTTTGTATATAATTTATATCGGTACGGGATCATTGTTCCATAACCTATGTCGGTAGGTACATATTAATATAAATATATAGTACTAGCTGCTCCGCGCGGTTTCACCCTCGTGGCTCCACTCCTGTTGCCCGTAGCGTGATGAAATATAGCCTACAACCTTCCTCGATAAATGGGCTATCTAACACCGAAAGAATTTTTCAAATCGGACCAGTAGTTCCCGAGATTAGTGCGTTCAAACAAACAAACAAACTCTTCAGCTTTATAATATTAGTATAGATAATGTGTGAAAAGAACGCAAAATGAATAGCCATCTCGATAAAAATAAATAAGAAGAATAATTAAAATCGTCCTAAACGGCAATCAATGTTAATAAAACAAACATTCCTAATTAACAACCAATCAAATGAAAATTGATTGATTATTGATATAGTATTTCTAAATAACTGGAAACATAATTATCCGATCAATTAATATTAGACGAAATAAAAATACGCGTCAATTACAAAAAAAATGGACTACATATTGATACAGATAATTTCACATAATACCGAAAAAATTTACACAAAATTAAAAAAAAAAAACTGCGAAATACGCGCCAATGCCAATTCCAAATTCAAACGCCAGATGATTGGAACATACGCCGTTGACATCTGGTGTTCCGGTTCACCTTATATCCGGCAGGCATTACTGAATTTTCAAATTCGTAACATCTGGCAAGATTAGTTTTATTGAATGTATTGTTTTATTTTTTTTTATTCGCCAAATGTGCTTACAAAAGCTTGCTATTACCTATTGTCTTAGAGAAACATGACGAATTTCAATACAGAAAATCTTTTATTCTTCGACAGTACTTAAACATGTGGTCAATTATTATTTACTCAAATAACCGGTCTGTTTCTTATCTTTTGTTAGTAAGCTTGTTTAATATTTACCCATTTTTTTATATAATACTAGCTGTGCCCCTCGGTTTTACCCGCATTGCTCCGCTCCTGTTGGTCTTAGCGTGATGATAATATATAGCCTACTAGCATAGCGGTCCGCCGCGCCCCGGCTTCGCCCGTGGTACATATTTCGCAATAAAAAGTAGCCTATGTCCTTTCTCGGGTATCAAAATATCCCCATACCAAATTTCATGCTTATTGGTTCAGTAGTTTAGGCGTGATTGAGTAACAGACAGACAGACAGACAGAGTTACTTTCGCATTTATAATATTAGTATGGATAGCCTTCCTCGATAAACGGGCTATCTAACACCGAAATAATTTTCCAAATAGTTTCTGGGATTAGCGCGTTAAAACTAACAAACACAAACTGTTCAGCTTAATATTATTTAATTTAAGTCTACCGCCCGTCCATTGCATCGTGATACAAGCTAACAATTATTCACATAATTTATATAATATAATAAAATATCGTGATCCTTGCTCGTGTGTGTTTCAATTGAAACAATACAATTAATACGCAGGCATGACTTCGTAGTACATGTTCCAGGCATTCGTGACTCAAGAAAAATGTAGAAATAAATAATTTATTGTAATAATTTTTTTGTGAATTTTTTTTTTTATCGAGCTGAAATTTAACATGCTGGCAACCACTGTGATAGCTGAAGAAAGGATTTTGATAAATTCTTCCTCCAAGGGGAAAAAAAATGACAGTTTCTACTTTGAAAATTTATTTTGAACGCGCAGGCAACACCTAGTAATATTATAAAGAGGAAATATGGTTTTTAATTTTTAAGGTTGTTGTTCAGGACTGTTGATAAAACAAAGAAACATACATTCATACACGAACCTTGAAATAGTCCACTTTTTTGCAGAATTGTAATTAATAATTTATAATTATATCTTGTTAGTTATTTACACGGAATAAACTTACTGAAGCAAAAATTTTTAGCGATAGGTTAAAATATCGTACTTATTTAGAAATAAAAAAAAATGTTTTTACAAAATGATTCTAGCAAAAATTTGACAAAGCGAGCGAAACTGCGTTCGGAAAGCTAGCCATATTAAATAATACATATTTTATCTCTTCTAATAGAAAAACAATTTTCATCTTATAAAATGTTTAGAAGCTTCCAGATGCTCTTCTCAATTAAAACATTTCAAAAACACAACAAGGTGCTTTTACACCTGCAGCAGATGGCACGATCTATATTATAATAATTAATAAACTAAACGATCGTTACATAATATACGTATTCTTAATACATACTAATCATTTTACAAGAGTTTACTTCTAATCACTACCTAGTATCTAATCTTTGTCACTACATAGGTAGTTGAGAACAAATTCGCTGTCTGTCCAATATCTTTAAAACTACGCAACGGATTTTGATGCAACAGCGTGATTCTCGAGGAGGGTTTTAGTATACAATTTATTATCTACAATTCAATTACCTAAATACAATTAATTTTAAATTCACCAAAAACTGCTTTTTAAATTAAGTTTTATATGCAAATTTGTAGTACCTATTTCTATATGTATATATAAGTCCTTTTATTAGCAAAACACATAAAAAGTCGATCTAATTAAAAGATAGGATTTTGAACTTTCTCACACTAATACTAAATATCGATAACCTTTATTATCTTACTTGTTATAAATTAATTAATAACACAATTACTAAGATATATTAATTATAATTACCTACGTATCATCATCATCATCAGCCCATATACGTTCCCACTGCTGGGACACGGGCCTCCTATGAGGGTACACGCCATACCTACGTATAGGTATTTTTTATTCCTCAAGAAAAATTCAATTCGCAAATGTCACTAAAACGCTTTAACAAGGTTCACCTGTAGTCGGTTACATAACCGACTCCTTTACACGCATTAAAAAAATAAAAATCACAAAATGTAACTTATTCTTTACGTGTCTTTACCATTCCTAAAGCAAATGACCAACATGATGAACATTAATACTACCATCTAACAACCCCTAGCTTATTTCACATAGGGCGTGCACCCTACGTACGTACTACTTTAAAAATAAAAAGAGTCAAAACTCTTACCAATCCCTTCGCTTTTCACAACGAGTGCCATTATTAAACTTGAGTTAACAATCTATTCATTACAATGTGATAAAGTGCACTAATTAATAATTATTATAAAACACGCGTAGAACAAAACATTACTGAACGACCAACAAACTACGACAGTTTGTGCATAATTCGAACAAAATTAACGTCAAATTGAGGGTAGATTGAAAATGTGGTACAGATATAAGC